>NC_141320.1:39780113-39937613 GCF_037954235.1 Aulostomus chinensis
CTGTGACAACAAAACATGTTCTTAATGAAGAGATTTGAGCTGATGTTCAAGCCACATGAAGGTCAGTTTTATTCTGGAGGGTCGATCGTTGCCTGATCAGTGAGCAACCGGCCGTCTGACATTTGGAGGAATTTCAAACGCTCAGAAGTGTCGGTCAGCGTCGTCGTGATCTCCAACAGTGGAAGCAGAGCTACCAGCCCTTTCTCCAACCTCAGGTCACCTGACACTTATACAGTGATGTGCCACATCACGGAGGCAGGTTGGTTGCTATGGCAACAGCAGGAATGCCTGTCAACGACTGCTGTGAATCTGTTCTTTATAAATAGTCACCTTCCAAACCTCCCTCAGTGGTAACCATGGAGCAGTGGGACGTCACTCAAGAAGTGATGGTCAACTTCAGCACGAGTGCCTGAGTCCAATGTGTTGTTTTCCTGACCTCCAGCCTGGATTTCCAGTTGTTTCCAGGCAGCAGCAGCGTTTGCTGCCGCCTCCATAAAAAGGCTCCAGCCACCCAGAGGTGTCTGCCTGCTTCGTGCAGCGGCTCCAAGCACTTCTGGTTGAACACCATCTCTCTTTGATGTGGGTGGGGACTCGTCACCATGGTAACACAGTGGAGGAGGAGCTTGTTCCTGTGGTTCATCCTTAACTATGAATGTGTGATAGATTCTCTAGTAATGGAGAAAGAAGCGTTTTATCAGAGGGTAGTGAGAAGGTGAACTCCTGTCGTGAGTGACGGGACTCAACAACCTGCACGCAGTCATGACAGTGAAACAGCAGAAACCTTCCTGATCAAAGCAGGTCACCAGAGAGAAGTCAGAACAAAGACTGGAGGAGGAAGTGTTCCATTTGTTGGTGAAGACCAGAGGAACTTGACAAAGCAGCTGCTGGTGTGGGAAGCAGTGAGAGCAGATGGACAGAATCCAGCTGTTTGTCAACAGTTCCTCTGGAATATCCTGCTGGTAGTAGATTACTGAGGCCTGGTAGCTTTGTTCCTGAGGAAACTGTCACTGTGACGGTGCAGTTGGACCACAGCCTTTAGCCTGGCACTGCTAAAGCAACTATAAACACCTCACTAACTTGGAGTGAAGACCATCAACATCTGAGAGGTTCAGGTTCCAGGATTTGGTAGAACAGTGAATGAACTCTGTTCTCTTAACTGCAGCCTTTTAGGTTGTGGGATCAGAGAGGAAGGTTTTACTTCTCTGGCCTCGGCTCTGAGCTCCAACCCCTCCCACCTGAGAGAGCTGCACCTGAGCCTCAATCATCCAGGAGGCCCAGGAGTGGAGCTGCTGTCTGCTGGACTGAAGGATCCTCACTGGAGGCTGGAGACTCTCAGGTAGGAACATAGAAGCAGAGCTTCAGAACAACAATAAAGGTTCTCCCCAGAACTTCCTCAGAACCGTTTTAGTCATATTTGCTTTGTTCTCTGGTGTTTGATCAGACTTGAGACCAACTGGAGGAGGCCCTCAGGGAGATGTTGGGCCCCAAAGTGACATCAAAATATTTCAGACATGATGGACAGTTTCACAAAATACTGATTATTTCTAGTTTGTTTCATTCATAACTGTTACAGTGAAATACTATAAACCAGCACATCTAAAGTTCACTGCAGTTTGAAAAGACAATGTCCCTGAAACGTGGGTGCAGAGTGACTTCCTGCAAGGTGGTGCCTGAGGCCTCCATCAGAACCTCCTGTGTTTTTAAACTGTCCAGCTAAGGTGAGCGTTTGCTTCCTGCTGAGGCTCATAACCACCACTTCTTTGTGATTTCTTTTCTCCAGTCTTGAGCCACGAGCCTGGTGGACTTGAAGGTGCTTCAAATGTGGAGTTTGTCTCCTGAAGGACGAGCTACTTGAGTGCGTCCTTGCTGGTCTCTCCCTGCCCAGAAAAGGAGTGTTGAGTTTCCCTGTGCAGCTCCTGAGCCCAACCAGTGGAGGTTGATTCCCTGAGGCTCAGTTCCCCAGACAGCTTCAAGATTCAGGCCTTCTCAACTTTTCCAGATGAAGGTTGTTCCTGATTGTCTCCTGTTTGTATTCCTGCTGACCCCTGACCCTGGTAACCCTCCTGATGAAGGTTGTTCCTGATTGTCTCTTGTTTGTATTCCTGCTGACCCCTGACCCTGGTAACCCTCCTGATGAAGGTTGTTCCTGATTGTCTCTTTTGTATTCCTGCTGACCCCTGACCCTGGTAACCCACCTGATGAAGGTTGTTCCTGATTGTCTCATGTTTGTATTCCTGCTGACCCCTGACCCTGGTAACCCTCCTGATGAAGGTTGTTCCTGATTGTCTCTTGTTTGTATTCCTGCTGACCCCTGACCCTGGTAATCCTCCTGATGAAGGTTGTTCCTGATTGTCTCATGTTTGTATTCCTGCTGACCCCTGACCCTGGTAACCCTCCTGATGAAGGTTGTTCCTGATGGTCTCATGTTTGTATTCCTGCTGACCCCTGACCCTGGTAACCCTCCTGATGAAGGTTGTTCCTGATGGTCTCTTGTTTGTATTCCTGCTGACCCCTGACCCTGGTAACCCTCCTGATGAAGGTTGTTCCTGATGGTCTCTTGTTTGTATTCCTGCTGACCCCTGACCCTGGTAACCCTCCTGATGAAGGTTGTTCCTGATTGTCTCTTGTTTGTATTCCTGCTGACCCCTGACCCTGGTAACCCTCCTGATGAAGGTTGTTCCTGATTGTCTCTTGTTTGTATTCCTGCTGAGCCCTGACCCTGGTAACCCTCCTGATGAAGGTTGTTCCTGATTGTCTCATGTTTGTATTCCTGCTGACCCCTGACCCTCCTCACCCTCCTGATGAAGGTTGTTCCTGATTGTCTCATGTTTGTATTCCTGCTGACCCCTGACCCTGGTAACCCTCCTGATGAAGGTTGTTCCTGATTGTCTCTTGTTTGTATTCCTGCTGACCCCTGACCCTGGTAACCCTCCTGATGAAGGTTTCTGCTGCATTCAAAGAGAACTTCTTGACATGAACTTTTTTATAGACTTTACAACGACGTTAAAATGAAGCAGATGTTTGATTCCCAAGAACTCAGGTTGTCAAAGGTTGTTGAAGCTGAGCTGAAACGAATCCTTTGGGCCAGCAGACGTTCTCTTTTCTATCCATGTTAGAATTAAATAGATGAGGACTCCCAACTCCTTGAACCGTTGAGCAAAGGAAGTCAGAAGTGAGGTTCATCTTGAAAGAGTACCAAACTCCATGTGACGTTAAAGGGAGACAGGATTCAGGTCTGTCCTCCTCAGCATGGATGAGGACTGCAAGGTAGTGATTGGATGATGATCCCTTAAGGAGTGAACTGACACACTACACTAACTGTGTCGGCACTGTTTTGACACAGTGTTGGCCACTCAATAGCGACCCCTGCAGGAGTTCTCAATCATTGCAGGTAAACAAACTGAAAAAAGATGGAAAAGCTTCCATACTGCTAACCCAACATCAGCCTGTGAAATAACATTTAATCGCTCATCCTTTCCTTCAAATATCATCTCATCATTGTAGAATTTCATTTGTTCAATTTGTTTGTGTAAATGCTAAAATGAGTCGCTATGTAAAATGGAGCAAATTTGTCTATAAAAAAATTCAGAACTGAAATTTTCAACTTCTCTATGGAATTTTGTGAACTTAAGTGTTGAATCATATAAAATAAAAGACTAAAAAGTGATTCATTTCTGCATTTTTATTGAGGAACACAAGTTCTGTCAGGTCCATTCATGTCAAGAAACAATGGGATGATAATGTGCTTGATTGTTTATTCTAGCACAAACTGGCGGTACGGCTCTGTTCAGAGGAGTCCCCTGAGAATTTTTCATGAGCACCATGAAACAGGGGACCAGCAGCATGAGGGAAGGTTCTCCCAGTTTAAGACTGGAAGAGCAAACATACCCCCGTGAACAGAGCAGCAACATGACATGGAACAAACTATGCCATGTATTCACGACAAGGTGGAGCTGGGGAGGTGGAGGGTAGCAAGTTGCGAGCAGGAGCAATTGTACAGGAAATGGCAGCAGATAGCAGCAGGCAGAGCAGCATAGCCAGAAGCTAGCAGAGCGGTCGTTGAGGCCGGGTGACATTTAAGTTGAGAGGGGTCAATCAGAAGCGAGGGATTTGATCAGCTGATGCGAAGCAGCTGTAGATAAGCTGATTGATCAGTTCGATTGATGGATGGGAAAGCCAATCACGGCTTTCCCGCGGACTTTAGCTTTTTGGTGACAGCGCCACCTATCAAATTAGATGACAGCAAAATACTCCTTTCTAACAATAGTATAAAAGGTTTATTCCACCAAAATACTACTTCCTGTCCTTTCGTTTCTAACTATAGTATAAATGGTTTCTTCCAATTCCACCAAATACTTTCTAATTTATAGTTTTAAAGGTTTGTTCCACCAAAATACTTTCTAATTTATAGTTTTAAAGGTTCATTCCACCAAAATACTTTCTAATTTATAGTTTTAAAGGTTCGTTCCACCAAAATACTTTTTAATTTATAGTTTTAAAGGTTCATTCCACCAAAATACTTTCTAATTTATAGTTTTAAAGGTTCGTTCCACCAAAATACTTTCTAATTTATAGTTTTAAAGGTTCGTTCCACCAAAATACTTTCTAATTTATAGTTTTAAAGGTTCGTTCCACCAAAATACTTTCTAATTTATAGTTTTAAAGGTTCATTCCACCAAAATACTTTCTAATTTATAGTTTTAAAGGTTCATTCAGTTGAGGGCTCCTGGTTCTGTGTGAGGGGTTGAGGGTCGATATGGGATGATGAGGAAGATTTCATGTCACGATGGTCCTGCTAAAGTAACTGAGAGTCATGATATCAAACAATGTCATCAAAATACACTTGAACTCTTAAAATGGCAATAAAATCTACTGGAATCATTTCACCACAAACACTTTTATTGTGTTTTTGTGAGCATCATTTTTCAAACATGATAACATAAACTTTAAAAAGGGTCCATTCACTAACACTCTTACTTGAAGGTAGTCACTGATATCAGTAAACAGCTGATAAAGATTTGTGTTCATGTTTTAATTCTCTACTCTGACCTGTGCTGAGACACTGGACCAGAGAGGAAGACCTGCTCAGCCTCCTGCATGGACCAATTCTGCAGCTCAGTGATGACGATGAGGGATTCAGCATTGAGTTCATTTTAAACTTTTTGGAGGAAACAACTGTAAATTAACCAGCAGTTACTGGTGATGCTTCACAGTTTCCAAGCTCAAACGGCCTCCTGCTTGTTGGACTCACAATTTCCAAAAAATGTAGACATCAAAAGTCAAATCATGGTTTTGTTTGGTTTTGTGTTGTTTTGTTTTTTACTGGAGGAAAACTTCAAATTGTGATGATGTGTCTGACTTAGAAACTGAACCCCCAAAAATCAAAAAGTCTCCTGCTTCTGTGCCGTGATCTCTGAGCTGATCATGATTGATCTCATCAATAATCCTTGGCAGCCGACCAGTCACACACAGCCCCCCCCCACACACACACACACTGAGACATGCAGCAGCTCACAGTAACTGCCTCAGTCACACAGCAGATAGACTCCTTTCTATAACAAGATAAGCAGTAGAAATGGATGGAAGTGATGATGAACTGATGAACAGGTGATTTGTCCAAAAGTCAACATCAGATTCATTTCCAATCTGTGGAAGCAGTTTCATCTTGAGGTTCCAGGTAAGAACAGCCAGCTGTGGGCTGACACACATCTCTTCAGGAGCACTTCTATGCTCCAAACTTGCCAGGCTGAATTGTGTCTGTATTCTGAGGGCAGCAGGAGGACGGAGGAGTGAGGACACACACATTTGGAACTGAGAGCAGCTGTGTGTGGGATTTCCCCAGCAAAGATAAAACCAGCTCCTTCATGCTGGCTATGAAGGCTCACAGTCACACTGACCCAGCTACAAATCCTTTGATATGCAACAGACTGGTTTCTCTTCTGGTAGTTTGTTATCAACTGTTGTCACATTTATGGATCAATTTAGCCGACAAAATGAAGGCTCCAAAGGACCAGCTGGAGATGCCGGGGATTGAACCTGGGGCCTCATACATGCAAAGCATGCACTCTACCACTGAGCTACACCCCCTCTGTCAGAGTCACTGTTTAACTGATGCAGCAACACAAACACAGACACAACATTTTTATTCTTCATTTTAGGGATAAAAAGGAAGTCAGCCTGTGATCTCAAAGGCTCTGTGATCTCAGTAGTTTCACTGTGATATCAGCCCACACAACCTTAGACCACAGAGGCAAGTCAGGCTCCAGGAAGCTGAGGCTGCTCCGTTCTCAGTCCAGTCCAGAGTGAAGGTTTTCCTCTCAGAAGCTTTCCAATCCAGCCCAGATCCTCTCTGACTGGCAGGAGTCTTTGACGAATAAATAATCATGATATTGAACGTCTGCTCATCCTCAGAATGAAGTAAAAGTATTTGTGTTCCTAAAATAATCTCCAGATGCTAAGATCAATTATTAACATTGATTGACAGCTCTAAACTGAGCCACCATCACTATACAGTTGCAACTGAAATATTTAGAAATATTTCAAGGAAGCAGCAGGCCCTCATCCGCCCCGGTCCACCCGACTGTGTCCCCTGAGACAGATGACAGCTCACTTCTGGCAGAGGCAGTTGGGTTGAGGACCGTTGCTGATGTCATCAACCGATGTCTCCATCACCAAAGGTGACAGACAGGATGGTCATGGACATAAAACAGAGGCCGAAGAATGAGAAAGAATGGTTGTCCTGACTGAAGTTTAGCTTGAGCTTTTTAATTTGTTACTAAAGAAAGTATTGGTACAAGTAAAGGCAGGCGAACTTTCCACAAATATTCAGAATTAACTTTGACAACCAAAACATGAACCAAGACGACAAAATAGTGAACATGAAAAAGGAACCAGTCCCACCTTCTTGTGTGTTCCTGCTGAAGTAAATGTTTATGAAGATTTGTTGTGTTCTTTTTCCAAAGGTCCAGCCAGCATTGCAGGTCTCAGGAGGAGGAGCCACTTCAGCAGGATCTGTGGGACAAATCCCCCCACGGTGAGACCTGTCCAGCTCCCTGCAGCTCTGCAAGTGTTACCAACTCTTCATTCCAGCTGTTTGGTTGAATCCCATTTTTTCACCTTTGAACCTTTTGAACACTGATGAGGAGGTGAGGCTGGAGGCAAAACCACAACCTCACGTCATCTCACAGGATGAACCAAAATGCCAGACACTTCCTGTTACTGCTCTAGCACCACCTGTCTCCCCTCCATGTCTTTACCATCTGTGCAGCTTCCTGCTGTCCCTGGACCCTCACAGGTGATCGCTCCACCTGGAGCCTCACAGATGGGTTCTAACCTCCCAATACCGGCAGCCCAGCCTCAACCCACTCAGACACAGTCACCCCTTCAAGCTGGGCCTGGTACCACACTCCTGTACAGACAGAGAGAAAGAAGACATACGGGATCCTTTGAAGAAAATGTAATAAAGACAGGAAGCCCCCATCACATTGTCAGTGTTTCAGTGACTGGCATTGAGAAGAGACTGAGACAAAGTCAGTTATGAATGGAGGGCTGAGTTGGAGCAGAGGGGGGCAGGATCCTGGGGGTGGACTGTCTTTAGGGGGCTGAGGTGTCTGGTGGTCTTGGTGGACCCTCTGCATCTCAAGCTGAGACCACAGAGTCCTGTGTTCTTGAGTCATTGTCTATAGTCTCTGTTGTTGGAGAGCTCAATGTGGTCCCTGATGGTCTAGGCGCTTTCACCGCCGCGGCCCGGGTTCGATTCCCAGTCAGGGAATGAGTTATTTAGAGGTTGAGGGAGAGGCGATAAGGTGGTCCACATGATGGTGGAGGTGATGAACTGTGAATCCATCATGGCTCCACTCTCACCCCCATTGTAGTGTTCTTGGTTCACTCTGCCATGGCCCCATGTTGAAGGGTTCAACATTCAGGTTCAACCCTTTGTTAGACTCTATTAAGTCACTGACTCCCAAACTCTGTAATCCTCCTTAGTAGCTTTGGATCCTCCTCAGCACAGAAAGTCTGTTCACTGATGTAGGAACTGGAAAACTTAGAGCTCCAGTCCTTCGTTCCTTCCTCCACTGAGCAGAACAAACACAGAACAGAGAGCAGTTCCTCCTACAGTTCTCAGAAAGTCTGAGGGCACCAAAGAAAGGAGGGAAATGCAATCAATGTTGAATTATTTTACATTTCTTATATTTGATCAAAGATAGAACTTAATAAGTGTCCATCAACCTGCAGGACAAACTCCTTCACTGTGTGGGAGGTTCAGAGTCCCTGGTTTGATTGCAGCTTTGACCTGAGCAGGTGTTCATCCTCATCTCAGTAACAGGGGACACTTTATCACAGCAGTGGACAAACATCAGCATTCATCACCCAGCAGCTCCTCTGATCAACAGAACAAGCTGAAGTATTCTGAGAAGGAGGGCATGGATCCCTCTACCTCCCACATGCTAAGCTAGCACTCCACCATTGGAGCTCAGTCCCTGCTAATGAGCAGCAGATGATGGAGGTTGACCTTCATGCAGGGTTGGATGACCTTCACCAGTTGGAGCTTCTCTGGTTGACCAACATGTGGAATCTCTGTCAATACTCCAGTGGTGTTTAAGTGGTGACAATATGGGTTAGTGACTGGGAGTGTGTGTGTGTGTGTGTGTGTGTGTGTGTGTGTGTGTGTGCGTGTGTGTGTTTGAGTGTGTGTATGTGTGCGCGTGTGTGTTTGTGTGTGTGTATGTGTGTGTGTTTGTTTTTGTGTTTGTATGCAGATTTTTGCCTGGAACAACGGATTTTATTTGAAGCAAGAGCCTCCAGATCAAAGTCAGAATTGATAATGATGTCATCAGGGGGCTTTGATAGTGTATTTATTTGTACCTAGAATTCTCTCTTTGATCTCAGGAGGACATGAAAGAAACCCAACTGAGGAAAGTAGAGGAGAACATTCAGCTTCATTAGAAACACTTGAACTGTGTTGAATTATATATATATATATATATATATATATATATATATATATATATATATATATATATATATATATATATATATATATATATATATAAGGGCTGCACGGTGGTGCAAGAAGATGCCGGGTTCGAGTCCCGGCTCGGGCACGGGATCTTTCTGTGTGAGTCTCCATGTTCTCCCTGTTCCTGTGTGGGTTCTTTCTGGGTACTCCAGCTTCCTCCCACAGTCCAAAAACATGCAATTGGGGACTCGGCTGATTGGACACTCTAAATTGACCGTAGGTATGAATGTGAGTGTGAATGGTTGTCTGTCTCTCTATGTTGGCCCTGCGATGGACTGGTGACCTGTCCAGGGTGGACCCGGCCTCTCGCCCGTTGACGCTGGGATAGGCTCCAGCCCCCCCGCGACCCTTAATGTGTAGGAATAAGTGGAAGATGACAATGGATGGATATATATATATATATAAAAATCCTTCTGTAAATATCTTTTCTGTCTGTAAATCCTTATTTCTGTTCTCCACTCTTTATTATGCTATCTCTTGCTACCCCGGGACCAGAGTTCAATTTTCGTACCACCAACATGGAAATGTGAGTGGTTTGACAATCAAGATCCTTGAATCCTTGAATCCTTGAATCCAAACGTCTACAGAAACATAAAAACTGCAGCATCAAAAACGATATTTGATTAACGTGATTTTCATTTCAATGTTTTATTCAAACGTCCCACAAAAGAAAGGAGTTTACTGTTCAGTCCACAAACAAACTCCAACTCTGCTTTCAAGAACTCATCCCCCTGTTGAAGCTCTGGTCTCCATGGCAACAAAGCGCACGCCTTCATAAAAGCTGTCAACCACTCAGGAGCCAGCCTGCATTTGTGTGTGGAAAGAGATAGAAACCCCAAAAGATGGTGCACATTAGTCTCTCTCCTCAGCTTCAGTGTTCAGACACAGCAGTGTGTGTGTGTGTGTGTGTGTGTGTGTGTGTGTGTGTGTGTGTGTGTGTGTGTGTGTGTGTGTGAGTGAGCAACAACTTAACACAGGAAAGGAAACCCTAACACTGATCATTGAATGTACAGCCACACTTCAACTCAATGAATGCTCTGCACAGAAGAATCCAGCTTCATTCCTGGATCAACAAGTCTTCTTCCAGCGAGTCAAACTCAATAAAAAAAGCAAACAAATCCAAGCAAAGGACAAGGAACTCCAGCATTTTCCCTCCCTGATGACATCCACTCAGTTTTTAAAGGTGAATGTGGTGCAGACGGTGCAGTTTGGCTGCAGGTCTTGGACAAGGCTCTGAGATGCTGGCTGCTCAACAAGAGAGAAGGGCTGGAGACCAGGAACTAGAAAGCTGAGGACTGCACTGTCCACACTCCTCTGAGACCTGCTTCCTTTCTTCAAGCGTCATCAAGACGTCCCAGCCTCAGATTTTCTGATTGGAGACAATGATGACCACAAGTACAACGAAAAAAAGACAAGACAAAACAAACGCAAAATCTATCCAAATCCATTGATTGATTGATTGATGCTGCAGTTCTAATGTGGAGTTTCAAACTCAGAGAACAGCTGCCGTAAAACACAGAAGAGGAAGAAGAAGGATTTTTACCCGGAACTGAGATAAAAATTGAAAAGTTCAAAATAACATGAAAAATGGCAAATAATGTGTTGTTGTTTGTTGCCTTCAATCATTGCAGGAACAACATGAGATGGAAAAACAAGTCTTTAATCTATTTAAAGTAGAAAGATGTCTGTAGACAACATCCACTCCAAACAGTCAAACACAAGGGTGGTGATCAAGTAGAGCCTCTACATGGAAACAAAAGCACTGACAACTTGAAAAGAGGACAGAAAGTTTATTAAAAGACAAGTTTATAAGGACATTTAAAGGTGTGTAGACGGCTGTTTACACTTTAATTCAGCTGTAGAAGAAGAAGACCTTCACTGTGAAAACTCATCCTGTGTTACAGCCGCCCCTCCAGGATGGTCAGGGACCAACTTCAGTCCTGGTCCTGATCCACTGGAAATCCAACCAATCTCTCCCATAGGAACCATGTATTTGTTAAAGCAGCGCTCGCTGTGTCTGTGTAGGAGCCGGTACTGAGCGTATACTGCATGTGTGCTACTACTAAAGGTACTTCACCAGAGGCTCCAGCTGATGTCACATATTTCTCCATCAGCTGGCTGACATCACTGATATCAGAGACTCCGCCCACTCATTTATTTTCACACATCTCAAAGACAATTCAGTGTTTGATCAGGGATCAATACATCAATATAAAGATCAGTAATTGGTGCCAAGTGGATCTTTGATGGTGACCTCAGAGAAATCAGACCAGCCCTCACACCCTCCTGTCCAATGGTGGCTCCATGATTGCAGCTTCATCCTGTCTCTGTCCTGCTGAGTTTTCTCCTCTCTTTGTCTCTGTTCCTGCAGTCACACTGGATAGTTCCTGTGTGAAGTGGACCAACAAAGTGGTGGTGGACGCGTTGTCCAGAGTTCCTTCAGTGTGGAAATTGATAGTGAACTGTTTTCCTCTCTCTGGTTCTCCTCTTGTCTTTTCCTAGCCTCCTACATCATTGCTTTCTGGGTGCACCGGTCAATGCGGTACCTTGGGACAAGAGATGCTGGACCACCGGAGCAGCCACTGGTTCACCTCCTGATAGGTTTACCTCATCTGTACAGAACAATGGGTGATGTACATGGTTTGAGGGGGTTTGGTTCATTATCATTTTGGCTTTTAAAAAAAATGCATTTCAGGTACTTTGGTGCCGTGACTTGCTTCCGGACCCCTTTCTTGAGGGTGTGTGTGTGTGTGTGTGTGTGTGTGTGTGTGTGTGTGTGTGGGGGGGGGGGGGGGGGGGTATAAAGGTCCCGTGGCTGGTGCCTTTCATGCTGTTCCTTGGGTTGCAGCAGGTATCTGGAGGGTGGGGGGCTGTTCGTTCCTCCTAGTTGAAGCTCCTGGGCCCGGTGCTCTCTACATACAGAACCCGCCTTGCTGGCCGGGAGCCTCTCTTCCTCCTCATCCATTGTCTCTTTTATTTTCAGCAGACAACATCTCTTCTTTCCACCTCCCTTAAACACATGCACACATGAACCCACACCACCAACTGGACTGATGTTCACATCACATTGTTGTCTGAGTTCAATTTTGGTTCATCGTTGTGTTTTTTCATGAAATAAATTCATTTTTTGGCCGTCAACCTGTGTCTCCCACTCTTGTCACGCTTCAAAGCCACGTCTTGCAAAGGAGGTTTCTTTCTTCCCAGTGTGCGTTCTCATGTGTCTTTTCAGATGTCCCTTTTCTGAGAATCTTTTACCACAAACTGAGCAGGGAAATGGTTTCTCCCCAGTATGAGTTCTCATGTGTGTTTTCAGATCTCCCTGAACTGAGAATCTTTTGCCACAAAGTGAGCAGGGATA
This sequence comes from Aulostomus chinensis, assembly GCF_037954235.1. NCBI lineage: Eukaryota > Metazoa > Chordata > Actinopteri > Syngnathiformes > Aulostomidae > Aulostomus > Aulostomus chinensis. The sequence continues at coordinate 39,792,491 of NC_141320.1, forward strand.
TGGTTTCTCCCCAGTGTGAGTTCTCATGTGTCTTTTCAGATGCCCCTTTTCTGAAAATCTTGTGCCACAAACAGAGCAGGGAAATGGTTTCTCCCCAGTGTGTGTTCTCATGTGTCTATTCAGATATCCCTTTTCTGAAAACCTTCCGCCACAAACTGAGCAGGGAAATGGTTTCTCCCCAGTGTGTGTTCTCATGTGTGTTTTCAGATCTCCCTTAACTGAGAATCTTTTGCCACAAGCTGAACAGGGATATGGTTTCTCCCCAGTGTGTGTTCTCATGTGTCTTTTCAGATGTCCCCTTTCTGAAAATCTTGTGCCACAAACTGAGCAGGGATATGGTTTCTCCCCTGTGTGCATTCTCATGTGTGATTCTAGATGTTCCTTAACTGAGAATCTTGTGCCACAAACTGAGCATGGGAATGGTTTCTCCCCAGTGTGCGTTCTCATGTGTCTTTTCAGATGCCCCTTTTCTGAAAATCTTGTGCCACAAACTGAGCAGGGGAATGGTTTCTCCCCTGTGTGTGTTCTCATGTGTCTTTTCAGATATCCCTTTTCTGAAAACCTTCCTCCACAAACTGAGCATGGGAACAGTTTCTCCCCAGTGTGTGTTCTCATGTGTACATCCAAACTCCTTCTGTTTCTAAAACCTTTACTGCATGTTGAGCACCTAAAGGGACGCTCATCCTCACTGACTTCAAGCTCAGCTTCAGAAGAGTCTGACATCTGGTCTTCAGTCTGGGGTTGTACAAGTGGATCTGGATCTACCTTGCTGGCTGGTTCTGGTTCTGGTTCTCCACTCTCTTCTCCATCAGCTTCTGTTTTCAGAGGATGAACTGGGCTGCTGCTCAGAGACTCTTCTTTCAAGTTCTCCTCAGTGAGACTCTGATGAAGCTGTGGGAACTGAGGTTTCTCTTCGTCCCCTTCACTCTTCACAGGGACCAGAGTGAAGGGGAACGTGGTGATATCAGCCTCCTCCTGCCCTTGAAGCTGCCCTCCCTCCTCACTGGTCCAGAGCTCCTCCCACTCCTCTTTAATGTGGGGGGGCTCTGGGTCCTGCAGCTCAGGGGGAACCTCTTCTTTAATCACCAGCAGCTGCTCCACATCTGCAGGACACAAACAGCAACATCAGAAATCTCTTCATTGACTCTGAAACAGCGGAGCAACAGACAGAAACAGAAATAAACTCAATGAAAAGAGACGTCCTGCTACTGACGACCAGTCAGCAAAGTGGGAACAGAAACGCTGGCTTCAGATGTTTGGATCAACGTTGTGTCACCCAGGTCAAAGGTCATAGGTCCCCTCTGCTGAATGGTTTTGGTCCATTCATGATCACATCTGCTAGTCAGAATGTTCATTTCTAGAATGAGACCCTGTAGGAGAATGAGAGTTCAGTCCCTAGAACCAGAGGGAACCTGTACCGATGCTAAACATGGCAGCCCACCTCCACTCACAGCCAGGGATGTGCTGGCCACTGGGAGAAGTGGAATGATTCCCTAATGGCCGGTCCAGCCCAGGCCAACGGGGCAGTGGAGAAAAAAAGGTTGTTTTTAATGGGCTGATATAATTTCCAGTGTACAGGATCATCTTTTAACAAGGTAGCACCGTAGCAGCCTACAGAAGAACGACACAAGGACACCAACATGCACAGCATGCTGGGCCAGCCTGTCACACACGACTCAGTTAGCAGGAGTTAGCAACACAGTGTGAATGTCCCCTCAGCTTGGTCTTGTCTTGGTTCAGTTCAATGGTAACATGCTTCTGATGCCTGTCAATGGGAGTGTTCTTAACATTGACCACTGACAGTGACTCACACCTCAAGTCTCCTAAAATGCTCTCGCTGGCGCGCGGCTGAGGGCCTCAGTAGTTGAACTTCCTGGACTGAATTAGGGGCCCAGCACATCCCTGGACACCCACGTACAGTCAGCCAAGATCCAAGATAAGAACAATCTGGGAATGACCATCCCTTCCTGGTAGATCATCAAGCCAAACCAAACACACACACACACACACACACACACACACACACACACACACACACACACACACACACACACACACACACACACACACACACAGCCTGTCTTCAGTATAAAGCTGTGTTCTGTCTCGTTGGGAGACATCTCTGACTGTGTTGTTAGCAGGGCTGCTGTGAATCAAGAGGTTCTCCATCCATACCTGAGTCTCCATCACTGATTCCTCTCCTCCACCTCTTTCTGACACAACAATCCTGACAGTGACAGTCTGGGTTGGAGCTGAGCAAAGTTGGATCTGGTCTCTGGATGGGGACTGAAACTGCATTAAAATGATCAACAGAGCTTCACTGGTGTCTGCAGGACTTCTACCTTTGTAGTTTGTCCACTAAAGCTGCTGTAACTTTAGTGAATTCTGACGGGACTCATTTGCATATCATGTGACTTGCTGCAGGAGACAGAGAGACTGCTGAGGTGTGTGTGTGTGTGTGTGTGTGTGTGTGTGTGTGTGTGCTGACTGAGTCCTGTGCTGCTCTTTCAGCATCAACATCCTGGTCCTCCTGATGTGTCTGGTGGTCTTCAGCCTGGCAGCAACCACCTTCAGCTGCTCCATAGCTTTCCTCATGTCTCTGATCCATGATGGTGGTAGAATGGAGCTCCATCATCAGAACAAGTCCCACCAACATTGTGCTGCCTGCTCTTTGACTTTGTCTCAGGGGTTTTTCCAGCTGGTCTGGACCACTTGGTCTGATGAAGCTCCAGCTAGAATTCCTGGACTTTGTTTCCTGAGCTACTAAAACCTCCCTTTATGTTGGTAACAATGCAGCAGGTCCCTGGGGGGACTCACCTGCTCTGTCCAGCCTGACTCGGGGCTTCAGCACGGCATCGAGCAGCAACCTCTGCCGGCGGTTCTCCCGCTCGTACTCCGCCACGGTTTCCTCCAGCAGAGCCACGATCTGCTCCGCGGCAGCCGCCAGCCGCTCGGTGAGCAGCGCTCTCAGCACCGGTACTCCAGCCGCTGAGTCTCCTTCTCCCAGCTGCAGCAGGAAGTCTTCAGCGGCGGCGAGGATCCGCTCCTGGACCGACACCCGCAGCAGCTGCGCGGCGCACATGTTGAGGTTCTACCGGCGCCACTCAGCCTTCAGGAGACAAAGACCGAGGCCGGGGGTTCCCGGACTTCTCCTTCTTTCCTTGTTGTTTGAAAACGTCCCGCGTCTTCGTCTCGTTCTGTGAAGCGCGTATTGATGACGTATGTGGTGACGTCCAAAGCCTCGTGAGCCGGCAGTGACCACGTGACTGATTCAGGACCTCCTTCTCCGGCTTGGCGTAAGATTCTAAATGTAAAGCAGTGAAACGCCGTGGTTTCCTCCCTCCTCGTCCAAAAGCGTTCGCTATTTGATCAAAGGAAGGAGAAACAAGTGACTCGATGTTGTGGAGGCTGAACTCAGAGTTGAGAGAACTTTCATTCTGATCTGAGAGCAGCAACAAAGCCACTGAGAAAAACTGAACCACTGTCAGAGTCGGCACAGCATCAGCAGTCAGGCTGTGTTCACACTGGGAGAAACCATCGGACAGAAACCTCCCTCAGTCACACTGAAGGAACCTGAACTGACTGCTGCAGCTGGGACACACACACACACACACACACACACACACACACACACACACACACGCACACACTCACACACACAGCAGGAAACATGAACAGAGAGATAAAAGCACAGGATGCCTCCTCCTCCTCCTTCCAGAGATCAACTGATCTCCAGATTGACTTCAGTTCTTTGATCAGAATTCTTCTTCCTCCTTGATAGATTTATTGATACTTTGTCATAGACGGTCCATTCCTATTGGAGGATGTTAAAGAGCAGAAGAACCAGGTTCCCATGAAGGAACTAGAATATTTATATGCTGTATTGCAGTCGTTTCCAACATCCATCCATCCATTGTCTTCCACTTATTCCTGTTAAGGGTCATGGGGTGGGGGGGTGGAGCCTATCCCAGCGTCTACAGGTGAGAGGCAGGGTTCAGCGTGGACAGGTCACCAGTCCATCACAGGACCAACACATAGAGACAGACAACCATTCACACTCACAGTCACACCTACGGTCAATTTAGAGTATCAATCAGCCTCGTCCCCTCTTGATGTCTTTGGACTGTGGGAGGAAGCTGGAGTACCAGAGAGAACCCACAAAGGAACAGGGAGAACATGGAGACTCCACACAGAAAGATCCTGTGCTCCAGCCGGGACTCGAACCCTGAACCTTCTTGCTGTGAGGTATTTTTATCTCACAAGTGGAAAAATGTAGAATCTTCATGTCATTACATGTCGTTCTCCATTGGGTCACCAGGGGGCAGCACCTACCTGCATCACCAATATGAGCCTTCCGTCTGTCAGGGGGTAGAATTCAGTCACCACCAATGACATCAGAGTCAGAGTTTAGACATCAAAGACAGACATTAAAGCCTCTCTGATAAAACAAAAATATACTGCAATATTTTTTTCCAAAGTGAGACCCTCTTTATTCTCTAGTTTAATCTGCTGCAGTAATAATGAGCATCTTTGTCAGTCTACTGATGAATGTCAGATATCTTTGATGACCAAACCTGGACGTTTGTCTCAGTTTGACTGGAAGTCTCATTCATTCATTTCTCCTCCATGATTTCCTGCAATGATTTCCTGGTTCTGCTCCATTCAGGTTCAGAGAGCTGAGATTAAAATCACTCAGGAATAAAAGAGGAGACACCAACAAGTCAGCATGGAAGAGGAGCAGCTTTTCAAACTGGTCACCCTGGCTGCTGGTCTGGGCCTCCCTTTGCCTCGGTGCTCCTTGAACCAGTGAAGGTCCTGGTCCAGTCTTCTCCACTGAGTCCTCGTGAACAGGGAGCACCTCCCCACCAGAGAGGTGCAGGGCAAAGGAAAGGAAAACTCCAACCAGAATGAACGCTGCACTAAAAACTGCCCTCCATTTCTTGAGGGGAACGTTGGGTCTTCCTCAGGCAAACGGCAGTCAGCAGTGGCTCAACATCTGAACTGAGCCCAGACCAGGTCAGCTGATCATTCACCAGCTCAGCCCCTCCCACTCATGACGAAGACCTTGAAAACCCCAACATCACCTCCTCCACCTCAGTCTGGCGTGTGTGGATGGAGGGCTGTGATGTCAGCAGCGATGACATCACTGACACAAACACACTGATCTCTGACTGGTTTGGTCTGAGTGGGATTCAGTGACATCACAAGACCTGCACCAGATGAAGGGGCGGGGCACCCAGGAGCTGTGACATCACTGGTGACTCTTGTTGGGCCGCCTTCTTGGCCAAAGTGGAGGAGAACAGGACCCAAATACAGACGGGGGAGAGGAGCGTTCAACAAAAGGAGGCTTGAATGATGAAAAGACAAAGAACAACAAAGGAACTCAAAGCACCAACAGAGGAGAAAAGACAAAGTAGCAAACAAAAGCCAAACTTCCACTGGAAACTTGGAGGAGCTGGAACAGGAGGGAGAGAACATGAGGCTGAGAACCCTGGAGAATGAGAGGTGGACAAATCCACCAGCGCAGCATCAGGAGAGCAAAGAAACCAGAAGGAGCTTTGAGGAGCTGCTGACATGCAGCCAGGGAGCGTCTGCCTGAGATGGGAGGAGCTGCTCATCCACCCAGATGGAGAAGCAGCCATCTTGCTCTTCTGACGCCGACCGGCAGAAGGAACAGAGGAGGTGAGGGGCCTCACGTTGTCATGGCAACATGGAAACATTCCACTCTATCAGCGGTGCCTCCATCAGACGCACTTTGTCTTTGTGAAGATCAAAGTGAAAGGAAAAAATAAAATAAAACAGTGAAGGCTGCATGAACTGAGTGACACACTTGAGGATGACATCAGCTAAATGTGTGATGTCACACTGCTGAGTCGTGAGGTTCCAGAGAACTTCCCACCAGAGAACAAATGAGTGATGAGATGCTGATTATTGACTCTCTACTTTAAATGATCTCACTCTCTTCCAGCTTGAAGAAGTTGGAGGATGAATGAAGTCAAGAACTGGAAAAATGGAGAACGTTCACGTCATTACATGTTGTTCTCCACTGGGTCACTAGGGGGCAGCACCTACCTGCAACTCCTGGGAGCCCTCAGTCTCACCTCATTTTCAGGCTCCAACTAAAATGAAGCTTCAACTCTTCTGAACGTGTGTGTGTACATATGTTCATGTCTGTGTAGGTCCATGTGTGTATCGTTCAGCATGAGTGTCTATAAACTGATCTTTTGATTGAAAGGAAGGGTGATTTTGTTGAGAATGTGATCATTCAAAGTACACAGTGAAATGCTTTAATATATAAGAGCAGCAAATAAAATGGATTTTAAAAAATTAAAAATCTCTCTCTCTCTCTCTCACACTGTTGGTCAAGGCAGACACAAAGATCATGAGAATCTGGATCTTGTGTTTGGCTTCAGTGAAACCAAACCAGATGAACCAACAAGTGTTCATTCTGGTGGTTTTTCAAACTTTCCAAAGCTGCTTTTATTTTGGCTGTTGAAACTTAGGAACGGTGAGTTCTCTCTTCTTTTTATCTTTAGTTCTGAAACCGTCTGTTGTCACGGTCCAGCAGCGATGCCTCTCGGTTGCTATGGTTACTGAGCTCAGAGAGAAATGAGAGACCGAAGACGAGTTTCCTCCAAAAGTCTCCTCAGCAGAGTCGTGTGAGGACGAGCAGCAGAAGTTTCAGCCTTTCAGCCCTTTTAGAGCTGATCAGTCTCTCTCTGCAGGGTCCAGTCGTCCCTCCCTGCTGCTGCTGCTGGTTTTTCTTGAAGTTCATTGAAAATCCAAGCAGAAGCAAAGTTGATGTGAGTGACATCATCAGAGAGAAGCTGCTAATCTGATGAAGGACCACAATCAGGATGAAGAATTGGTGATGAAGATCACAACGTCATCAGCAGAAAATCTGAATCCTAGTTCTTCTAGTTCTAGTTCTTCTCATCAAGCCTGTGTGTGTGTGTGTGTGAGTGTGTGTGTGTGTGTGTGTGTGTGTGTGTGTGTGTGTGTGTGTGTGTGTGTGTGTGTGTGTGTCAGCAGCTCCCAGCTGCAGCAGTCAGTTCAGTTTCACTTCAGTGTGACTGAGGGAGGTTTTTGTACGATGGTTTTTCACAGTGTGAACACCCACTGACTGTTGATGCTGTGAACTCTGACAGTGAAAAACGGCTGCATCTTCAGCCTGAACTCCACTGATGGTCAGAGTGAAGCCAGAGTTTGATCCACTGCCTGAAAAACGAGCTGGAGTCCCTGATGCTCTCGAGGTGGCCCAGTAAATGAGAAGTTTAGGAGGTTCTCCTTCTCTCTGCTGGTACCAGGCTAAATAGTTCCCACTATAAACATCCTGACTGGTTGAACATGGGAGGGAGACGGAGGCTCCTGGAGCAGATCTCACTGCTGCAGGCTGAGTCACGGTGACCTGACCTCTGGACTCTGAGGAGACACACACACAACCATCAAGCAGCTTCATCTCAGAGGACCCATGTTGTCTATCTGTTCAAGGACTCAATCTGCTACAAGTCCATTCTACCAGCAGCTGAATCAGGGAGATTGGAATGTGTGGGGTTTCTTTGTTCTTCATCTTCATGACTGAACAGAGAAGCTTTAGTTGATGGCAGTTGATGTGACGTTTTCCTCTGTAAACGTTGCCATCAGAATGTTTGCTGCTCCATTTTGATTGTTGCTCTCCAGCTTCAGCTCAATAAAAACCTCTTCATCACATCAGTCCCATGTGGAGCTGCGTTGTTCCAACAACACTGAGCTCTCAGCTCATAGCAGTTCTACAATAAAGGTTCCAACGCAACGTTCCATTGATCCATGAACAAAGCAGGCAGTGAGACCATGATGATGTCACATCTGTCCACTGTCCAGATGTCAGAGCTGAAAATGATAGGATGCCATGTTCCCTTCAACAACAGTCCAGCAGAAAGCCACCATGAAGACCTGAGGAGGAGCAAGGCAGCTCACCACAGTCAGGAACTCCCAGTCACCTCAACAAGATTTCTGTCCACTCACGTTCAACCAGACCAGCAGACCACCTGCATCCCCACTGCCTCACCACCAGAGGGCAGTAGAATATCAAATCTAGAGGTTTGGTCCATTGTGTCACGATGACATCAAAGACAAAATTCTGAAATCAAAGAGTAAAAAAATTCTGGGTTCAAAGAATTCTGAAGTCAAGTTTTGGAAGTCGATCATGAACATGAACCTCCAAGTCTGAAGTTTAAACTGGTAACTGTGGTTTGACTGGTTTGTTGTTTAAGTTACCAGGTTTGTAACAACTTTCCCATTCAAGGCCTTGAATTTCAGGGGAATCCTTGAACCAAGTCATGTCCAAATAAGGGCATTTCTGGTTCCTTGAAGCTGCCTTCGATGCTCAGCCACAGGTAAATCCCTCCTCCTAGTAACAGGACAAAGTAAACATTGTCCCCATGGTAACAGCCTCTCCTCACTGGTCACTACACAGTAGGAACATTCCTAAAACATGGCTGCAGCTGATTTATGCTCATTGTTCACGGGGAAAGGAAAGTTTGTTTGAAGGTGAAAAGAACATTTAGATTATTTTTGATGGTAAAACCAGATTTTACCAGGAGTTTCTCCATTAAAACAGAAATGTTTGAGTTTCAGCTGATTTGACTTCCTCAACAACATTGGATTCCATTCTTCTTTCACTCACAAACCAAAAGCTTGAGACCAAATGAGGGCTGGACTGTAAACTGACTGGTCTCTGGCTCGCGCTAAGGAAGTTAGCATGTTTGTGTTCACCACCCCTTCCTAATAAGATGTTTGGAGTGTGCAGTCAACGCTGGTCTGATCTGTTCAGATTAGCCACACCCTCATTGGGACTCAGTAAAGTGAGACAGGAAGGTTCCACTTCTAATGGAACATTTGAACGTTTGGAAGGAAGCAAGAGAGCAAACTGGCTTGCAGTGTGGTTCTGGTTCCAGTGACGTGTTCCTGGTCCTCCACCATCAATCCTCTCTAGTTCAGCTCCAACCCACCACAGAGCTCCAGGCCCCTGGAAGACTTCTCTACTTTCCTCTAGACCTCCAGCTGAAACCCAGTTTGCAGTGCTGTTTGTTCCATGCAACTTACCTGACACAAACATCAGCAACACTGCACTGTCATGTCAAAGGTTGGTTTCTATTTAATCACTGAGCAAACGGAGAGCAAACCAAACCCTCCAGGACGCTGCCTCCCAAAAACAATTCCCTGTGAATCATTCCATGACCTGGAAAACCACATCTGTCATGAACAGATTGGAATGTCCTGTGAGCAAAGAGTTCTGTGGAGGAAGAACCAGACGAGGCTTCCAAGACAGACGACGGAACACAAACATGCAGTCCACCCAGGCAACATGGACTCTGAGCAGTTGGTGCAGGGCTGCCACGTTTCATTCACTAGCAAACATTCTATGATACCCAGCAGACTACAAACTACTGGGGTGTCACCATTGACTCTACTTTAAACAACTGGACTCACATCCAGTTTGAAGGTTTCTGACTTGGATCAACTTCATATTTTTATGTAACGGCCTCAAGAACTGGAAAAATGTAGAACGTTCATGTCATTACATGTTGTTCTCCATTGGGTCACTAGGGGGCAGCACCTACCTGCAACTCCTGGGAGCCCTCAGTCTCACCTCATTTTCAGGCTCCAACTAAAATGAAGCTTCAACTCTTCTGAATCCTCTCCACCTGTCAGATCTGTTTGAAACTTCCAGGTTTGATCAACATCCCAGTCTGAACACATCTACAGGTCAGTAGTGACCACAGCGCCACCTACTGGCAACAGGAAATGACAGATTTGACACTGAGATGTCCTCATGTAGCCTGTTCATGGTGTCCTGCTCAGATGTGGTCAGACCCACCCTGAGAGTTTGGGGAGAACCCTTGAAGCCTGGGACTTCAGGTCAAACGCTGAGACCACGGCGTGATGGAGAGTTCTGATGATTCATCAGCACAATCAGACTCTGAGAACTCCTCCCTCCCTGGCTGATCTGAGTCAAAGTTCCCATGTCTGATCAACTTCCTGTCCTGATGACATCACTACTGCAGGTGAACAGTTAGCATTGCTCTGTTTGATGAAGCTGCATTCAGGGAATGAGGAAGTTTCCCTTTGTGTCACTGCTTCTCTACTAATCTGATCTCTGATCAGTTCACAAAGAAGAGTCTGGGGTCAGGGGCTTGATGAGTAGAGTTGTTTAGTCAGGAGGAGGCTGCTCTGATTGGTTCCTGACACTGAAACAAGACCTTCATATATTTATGATGACATCACCAATAGGAGCCTTCAGTCTGTCAGGGGGTAGAATTCAGTCAGCACCAATGACATCAGAGTCAGAGTTCAGACATCAAAGACAGACATTAAAGTCTCTCCTATAAAACAAGTAAATAGTGGAATATATTGGAAATGACTGCAATACAGTATATAAATATTCTAGTTCCATACATGGGAACCTGGTTCTTCTGCTCTTTAACATCCTCCAATAGGAATGGACCGTCTATGACAAAGTATCAATAAATCTATCAAGGAGGAAGAAGAATTCTGATCAAAGAATTGAAGTCAATCTGGAGATCAGTTGATCTCTGGAAGGAGGAGGAGGAGGCATCCTGTGCTTTTATCTCTCTGTTCATGTTTCCTGCTGTGTGTGTGAGTGTGTGTGTGTGTGTGTGTGTGTGTGTGTGTGTGTGTGTGTGTGTGTGTGTGTGTGTGTGTGTGTGTGTGTGTCCCAGCTGCAGCAGTCAGTTCAGGTTCCTTCAGTGTGACTGAGGGAGGTTTCTGTCCGATGGTTTCTCCCAGTGTGAACACAGCTTGACTGCTGATGCTGTGCCGACTCTGACAGTGGTTCAGTTTTTCTCAGTGGCTTTGTTGCTGCTCTCAGATCAGAATGAAAGTTCTCTCAACTCGGAGTTCAGCCTCCACAACATGGAGTCACTTGTTTCTCCTTCCTTTGATCAAATAGCGAACGCTTTTGGACGAGGAGGGAGGAAACCACGGCGTTTCACTGCTTTACATTTAGAATCTCACGCCAAGCCGGAGAAGGAGGTCCTGAATCAGTCACGTGGTCACTGCCGGCTGGCGAGGCTTCGGACGTCACTACATACGTCATCAATACGCGCTTCACAGAACGAGACGAAGACGCGGGACGTTTCAAACAACAAGGAAAGAAGGAGAAGTCCGTGAAGCCCCGGCCTCGGTCTTTGTCTCCTGAAGGCTGAGTGGCGCCGGTAGAACCTCAACATGTGCGCCGCGCAGCTGCTGCGGGTGTCGGTCCAGGAGCGGATCCTCGCCGCCGCTGAAGACTTCCTGCTGCAGCTGGGAGAAGGAGACTCAGCGGCTGGAGTACCGGTGCTGAGAGCGCTGCTCACCGAGCGGCTGGCGGCGGCCGCGGAGCAGATCGTGGCTCTGCTGGAGGAAACCGTGGCGGAGTACGAGCGGGAGAACCGCCGGCAGAGGTTGCTGCTCGATGCCGTGCTGAAGCTCCGAGTCAGGCTGGACAGAGCAGGTGAGTCCCCGCAGGGACCTGCTGGGCCCCGAATTCAGCCTGGAAGTGGAGCTGCAGAGGCCCTCAGAGAGCATTGTAGGGGATTTTAGGTGTAAAAAGCCATTTCCGGGTTGTGTGTGAACGTCTGAAAGGTAAAATGTAAAAATTCAAAGGTCAAAATCAAAGGGTAAACTAGTTTTTCTGTGGATTGTTGTCCAGCCTTCTTTTGTAGTTTTTACCCTGTCCTGTTCAGCAGCAGCATCCATGTTCCTGGTGCTTTGTTGGACTGAAGCAGTTCTACTCTGCTAAGGAGGAACCTGATAAACTCCTCCTATCACCATCTGTGTTGAACTTTATTAGGAATGGTGTTGGTTCATTGATGAAGCTACCGGACTGAGGCTCAGGAGAGGACAGGAAGAGAGAGCAGGGACAGGACAGGGAGGACAAGGGGGGGGGCAACAATTGGAGAAAAACAAACAAACAAAAACAGTAGCAACAATAACAACAGAGATTTATCGAGAGTTCGATCTGAAATTCTACTGGTCACCAAGTGACGAAATATAAAAATAGACCAGAGAGAGAGAGAGAGAGAGTAGAGCCAGCAGGTATTTATTCTCAGAGTATTACAGTTCTACAACACAGAACAACAGAAGTTAGCGATGTAGAGAAAAAGCCCCCCCTCACATCTTACCAACCTGTCTTTGTAGCCAGAGAGGTATGTATTTTGAGACCAGGTGTGTGTGTGTGCGTGTGTGTGTGTGCGCGTGCTACGGTTTGTCTTGGATGAGGTGGGTAGCTGACTGTAGCTGATGTGGGGGACCAGAACATCACACCCCCAGTCCAGGACAGCAGGCAGGTCAGGACCAAGCCACCAGGGCACCCAGAAACCCCCTGAACACAGGGAGCCCCAGGAAGCCCCAGGAAGCCCCCCCCCCCCACCCCCCAGGCCACAGGCCCAACCCATGCCAGGACCCGCAGGAAAGCATAGGAGCAGCAACCCCCACCCGGAGGCAGCCCACAGAGAGATGGGGCAGAGAGATGACCCTGGGCCCACCAGGCACACCCCCCCCCCCCCACAGCAGGAGCTGAGTTCAGGGGGATGGAGCCCCGCCAGCATCGAGGCCCACCCACACCCCACGCCAAGACGGGGCAAACCACAGCCCACTACAACGACCAGGCCCACCGCCCCCAGACAGAGCTACCCCCCAACCTTCTGACCCCAATACCCTCCACCCGTCCCCTGTTCTCCCCTTTCCCCCGGAGCAGGTCAAGCTTCAGGCTATAAGGCAACACCAGCCAGCAACCCCCCCCCCCCCAAAAAAAAGGAAAAAAGGACCCCCCACTCACCCAAGAGGCCTATGGCCACCTTCCAGGGTGAGCCGAAGGCACCCACATCCGGGACCGCCACCCCCAGCCAAAAAACAATCCTATCCTCATCTTCCTCCTACAGGGGCTGAGCACTCCATCGATGCAGACGCAGTCCAGGGCACCTCAGACCCTGTAAAACCGCCAGCAAGGGATCCACCACACAACAGCAAGGCCTGCGACCAACCCCAGCCCAACCACCATACTGGGAGGCACCCATCCCAAGAACACCAGTCAGACCCCCAGGCCCGCACTGGTGCAGTTAGCAAAAGGGGCAGCAATGGACTCACTCCCCGCCCCAGCTGCCCCCCCATCCCAACATGGGTGCAGGGTGTGTGTTGTGCGTGGGAGTGTAGATGTGATTGTGTGGATGACTAGAATGTAGTTAAAATTCAGGGAGGCACCCGGGGCATGGCAGCGCCGCCGGTTGCTTGTTTGTGTGCCATTTATTCTTTTTTATATATAAATATTAATATTAATATTGGTCCAGACGTTATGTGTGCCAGAGAGCTAAGTATTTCCTGTGTTGGTGTTTTTTTGTTGTTATTTTTTGATGGCGCCATGAGGATCATGAAGTGAAAGAAACAAAGACCTGACGCATCAGTGGATCTCAGGAATCGTCACTCCAGGGCTGGAACCTGAGGTGTGAGTCACTGTCAATGGTCAATGTTAAGAACACTCCCATTGACAGGCATCAGAAGCATGTTACCATTGAACTGAACCAAGACAAGACCAAGCTGAGGGGACATTCACACTGTGTTGCTAACTCCTGCTAACTGAGTCGTGTGTGACAGGCTGGCCCAGCATGCTGTGCATGTTGGTGTCCTTGTGTCGTTCTTCTGTAGGCTGCTACGGTGCTACCTTGTTAAAAGATGATCCTGTAGACTGGAAATTATATCAGCCCATTAAAAACAACCTTTTTTTCTCCACTGCCCAGTTGGCCTGGGCTGGACCGGCCATTAGGGAATCATTCCACTTCTCCCAGTGGCCAGCACCTCCCTGGCTGTGAGTGTAGGTGGGCTGACATGTTTAGCATCGGTACAGGTTCCCTCTGGTTCTAGGGACTGAACTCTCATTCTCCTACAGGGTCTCATTCTAGAAATGAACATTCTGACTAGCAGATGTGATCATGAATGGACAAAACCATTCAGCAGAGGGGACCTATGACCTTTGACCTGGGTGACACAACGTTGATCCAAGCATCTGAAGCCAGCGTTTCTATTCCCAGTTTGCTGACTGGTCCTCAGTAGCAGGACGTCTCTTTTCATTGAGTTTATTTCTGTTTCTGTCTGTTGCTCCGCTGTTTCAGAGTCAAATGAAGAGATTTCTGATGTTGCTGTTTGTGTCCTGCAGATGTGGAGCAGCTGCTGGTGATTAAAGAAGAGGTTCCCCCTGAGCTGCAGGACCCAGAGCCCCCCCACATTAAAGAGGAGAGGGAGGAGCTCTGGACCAGTGAGGAGGGAGGGCAGCTTCAAGGACAGGAGGAGGCTGATATCACCACGTTCCCCTTCACTCTGTTCCCTGTGAAGAGTGAAGGGGACGAAGAGAAACCTCAGTTCCCACAGCTTCATCAGAGTCTAACTGAGGAGAACTTGAAAGAAGAGTCTCTGAGCAGCAGCCCAATTCATCCTCTGAAAACAGAAGCTGATGGAGAAGAGTGTGGAGGACCAGAACCAGAACCAGCCAGCAAGGTAGATCCAGATCCACTTGTACAACCCCAGACTGAAGACCAGATGTCAGACTCTTCTGAAGCTGAGACTGAAGTGAGTAAGGATGATTGGGTCAGACCTGATAACACGGCCACCTCTAAGCACAAGGAACCCTTTGGCACAAGGAGGAATTTGCTTCAGAATTTGAGCCCAGGACAGGAAGTGACTCATTGCAGTTCAAAAGAACAAAAACTAAAGACTGAAAGAGAATCAGAGATCATCAGGAACGTGACCTTTGGTCCTTCTGAATCTCAGACAGAATTCAGTGAGGATGAGCGTCCCTTTAGGTGCTCAACATGCAGTAAAGATTTTAGATGCAGGAGTGGTTTGGATACACACATGAGAACACACAATGGGGAGAAACCATTCCCATGCTCAGTTTGTGGCAAAAGTTTTTCAGTAAAGGGAAGTCTGAACACACACTTGAGAACACACACTGGGGACAAACCATTCACCTGCTCAGTTTGTGACACAAGATTCTCAAATAAGGCAAATCTAGAATCACACATGAGAAGACACACTGGGGAGAAACCATTCCCCTGCTCAGTTTGTGGCAAAAAATTCTCAGCAAAGGTTTGTCTGAACACACACATGAGAACACACACTGGGGAGAAACCGTTTCCCTGCTCCGTTTGTGGCAAAAGGTTTTCAGAAAAGGGATGTCTGAAGAAACACATGAGAACACACACTGGGGAGAAACCATTCCCCTGCTTTGTTTGTGGCACAAGATTCTCACATAAGGCAAATCTAGAATCACACATGAGAAGACACACTGGGGAGAAACCATTCCCCTGCTCAGTTTGTGGCAAAAAATTCTCAGTTAAGGTTTGTCTGGACAGACACATGAGAACTCACACTGGGGAGAAACCGTTTCCCTGCTCAGTTTGTGGCAGAAGGTTTTCAGAAAAGGGAAGTCTGAAAAGACACATGAGAACACACACTGGGGACAAACCATTCCCCTGCTCAGTTTGTGACACAAGATTGTCAAATAAGGCAAATCTAGAATCACACATGAGAAGACACACTGGGGAGAAACCATTCCCCTGCTCAGTTTGTGGCAAAAAATTCTCAGTTAAGGTTTGTCTGGACAGACACATGAGAACGCACACTGGGGAGAAACCATTTCCTTGCTCAGTTTGCGGCAGAAGGTTTTCAGAAAAGGGAAGTCTGAAAAGACACATGAGAACACACACTGGGGAGAATCCATTCTCCTGCTCAGTTTGTGGCAAACAATTCTCAGTTAAGGGAAGTCTTGAAAGACACATGAGAACCCATACTGGGGAGAAAACACTTTGCCATGCTGTGGCTGTGAAGCATGACAAAAGAGCGAGGTGCAAGTAGGGCTGAATGAACAGCCCCCCACCCTCCAGATACCTGCTGCAACACAACTGCTTTCTCCAGGATTTTAGAGAGGAGGGGAGGTTAGCTATCAGTCCATAGTTGGCTAGAACCTCGGGGTCTAGAGGAGGCTTCTGAAGCTGTGGTTTAATGACAGCTACCTTCAAGGACTGTGGTTCATGTCCTGTTACTACAGACAGAGGAATCAGATTGAATAAAGAGGTGCTCACTGAGGGAAGACTTCCTTAGGCAGCCTAGTAGGAAACAATCTAAGAGACAGGATGAAGGTTTTGATGAGGCCATCATTGAATGAAGTTCTGGACTGTTAATTTGATAAAAGTGGTCTAAAGAAACATCTGGTTCAACAGCAGTTTCTGTGTTGACTGAGTTTACAGGTAAATTAGAATCTCTTGAGGACAGGAGCTGATTAATTTGATCCTAATAGTTCCTATGTTGTCATCAAAGAAGCTCCTAAAGTCGTCTCTGCTGAGAGCTGAAGGAGTCCAGGGTCTAAAGAGTCAGGACTCTGTCAGTTTAGCTCAGTGCTGGAAAGAAACCTGGACTGTTTTCTGTTCCTCTGTTAGTGATGAATAATAGGAGGCTCTTTCTGCCAGGCTAAATGTGATCCATCCTGCTGAGAGGAGCACCACATTCTTTCTGGTTGTTGTTCCTCTGGCTTTAGTTGCCAAGTGTTGAATTCTACCACAGAGCTGTTCTCTGTTGTCAATGTTCTTCTTTTTGAAGGACCGATGGAGCCGTTAGTGTGGTGGTGTTTATTGTACTGCTGTGTTGTGATGTCGAAGTCTACGTCAAGCATTGTGACAGCCGCCAGTCACGAGCTCCAAGTCTCCAGTCTCCAGTATCTCCAATATCTTCAGTCTCAAGTCTCAAGCCTCCAGTTTCTGGTCTCAAGTCTCCAGTCTCCAGTCTCCAGTCTCTTTAACAAACCTCTTTTGTGCACCCTCCTTACCCTCCTCTTCATTTGGGTCTACTTCCATTCACCCTGCCTTCTGCCAAACAAAGGAAATGCGTCACCAAACAAAGGAAAAAGCAAGCTTCTGCAGCAGTGAGCCTGCAGTTTTATCCACCATGAGATCAACCTCCAAATGACTCAACTCAGAACAGGCATCTTTGTTGTTGTCATCCATCCAGTTACTTAACAGTGAACTTAAAGTTAACAGAAGAATAGAAAGTTTATTAAAAGACAAGTTTATGAGGACAGTTAATAAAAAGGTTTAAAGAGAGTATTTTTATAGGGAAAATGCTGGAGTTCCTTGTCCTTTGCTTGGATTTGTTTGCTTTTTTATTGAGTTTGACTTGCTGGAAGAAGACTTGTTGATCCAGGAATGAAGCTGGATTCTTCTGTGCAGAGCATTCATTGAGTTGAAGTGTGGATGTACATTCAATGATCAGTGTTAGGGTTTCCTGTCCTGTGTTCAGCTGTTGCTCATACACACACACACACACACACACACACACACACACACACACACACTGCTGTGTCTGAACACTGAAGCTGAGGAGAGAGACTAATGTGCACCATCTTTTGGGGTTTCTATCTCTTTCCACACACAAATGCAGGCTGGCTCCTGAGTGGTTGACAGCTTTTATGAAGGCGTGCGCTTTGTTGCCATGGAGACCAGAGCTTCAACAGGGTGATGAGTTCTTGAAAGCAGAGTTGGAGTTTGTTTGTGGACTGAACAGTAAACTCCTTTCTTTTGTGGGACTTTTGAATAAAACATTGAAATGAAAATCACTCTCCTTATTGTTTTTGATGCTGCAGTTTTTATGTTTCTGTAGACGTTTGGATTCAAGGATTCAAGGATCTTGATTGTCAAACCACTCACATTTCCATGTTGGTGGTACGAAAATTGAACTCTGGTCCTGGGGTAGCAAGAGATAGCATAATAAAGAGTGGAGAACAGAAATAAGGATTTACAGACAGAAAAGATATTTAAAGAAGGATTTATACTATATCTATCTATCTATCTATCTATCTATATATATATAAAGAATGTATATGTACAAGGCAAGAGAGTCTATGTCCAAGTATCAAGTTGAGGGACACTGCACTTAGAGGATGAGGGACCAGTTGTTGCTCTGTGGATGGGAGAGGGTGGAGACTACAGAGCAGGGCTCCAGTTCAGCAGTCTGACAGCTGCAGGGAAGAAACTGTTCCTGAGCCTGGTGGTCCGGCTCCGGATGCTCCTCAACCACCTTCCAGAGGGGAGAGGACGCAGCAGACTGTGGGCGGGATGGGTGGAGTCCTCCATGATGCGGAGGGCCCTCACTTTGCATCGTGAGGTGTAGAGGTCCCAGATGGAGGGAGGACTGCTCCCCACAGTTCTCTGTGCAGCCTTGACCCCCCTCTGCAGAGCCTATCTTTCAGCAGCCGTGTGGCTCCGTGCCACACGGTGATGCAGGTGCACAGGACGCTCTCCACCACACAGCGGTAGAAGTTCCTCAGGACGGAGCTCTCCAGTCCAGCTCTCCACAGCTCCCTGAGGAAGTAGAGACGCTGCTGGGCCTTCCTGACCAGATGGGAGGTGTTGGCACTCCAGGTGAGCTCACTGGATATGTGCACACCCAGGTACCTGGAGCTGGAGACCACTTCCACAGCTGTGCCACTGATGTGCAGGGGGGGAGGGTGCCTGACCCTCTGAAAGTCCACCTCCATCTCCTTAGTCTTCTGGACGCTGATGCAGAGGTTGTCTGCTCTGCTCCACTGCACCAGGTGTTCCACCTCCTCTCTGGATTCAGACTCATCCTTGTTGGTGATGCGTCCTACTAGAGGAGGACTCCAGTGGACTAAAGGGGACTAGAGTTGTTCTACATGTCGGACTTCATCATTGGATGGTTTCAGAGTCTGAAAAAGCACTGAAAAAAACTACAGCAATGTACTGACATCGGTACTTTGTACTTTTGAATACTGAAGTATTTTTGAAAAAAAAAGTTCCTGGTTACTTTAACTTGAGTAAAATTTTGGCCAAGCAACTTTTTGTTGTCGTTGAGTAAGATTTGACTCTGAGTATCAATACTTTGACTCAAGTACTGGAGTTGAGTACTTTTACCACCACTGTTTCAGGAGGACATCATGGGAACAAATATTCACCCTGATCCTTGTCTGAAAGGAGAACCCAGTTCATGGTCGACTTCCAAAACTTGACTTCAAAATACTTTGAATTCAGATGATTTTTTTTACTTTTTGATCTCAGAATTTGGTCTTTGATGTTGCAGTGACAGAATGGACCAAACCTGCTTATCGCCTACAGGAAGACCAAGCAGTCAAGAACTAGTTAAAATATGAAGCTCTGATAACTCAGAAATGTAAAAACCTCATAGCACCACAATGTTTTGAGTCATTAGAGCACTTTTGAATTTTAAGTGAGCAGCACTGAAGAACTTTAACTGAGGTTTATCAGTGTACTTCAATCTTTGAACTTGTCCCAATGCTAAAAGGACTGGAGAGTCAACAGGTTCAACTGTGAGCAGAGCTTTAAACAGACAGAAACAACAGTCATCAGGACAGAATGTGGTAGCACCAGCAGCAGTGGTGAGAGAGTCACATCAATCAAACACAACTGCTAAGTGTCAGCATGAACAAATCCATTCCCACAGGCAGTGGTGACAGCTGCACAGGATCAGTTTGATGGAAGGACCCACCTTGATTTCTACTGCTGCTCAGCTCTGGTTTCTCTTTCTTAAACTCTCCACCACCTGTGGTCTCAGTGCTACTTGTGCTTCAATCCCTCTGTGCTGTGCTACACTGAGGGGTGGTTCTCACTTCTTCTTCTCCCTCCCATCTTTAGCCTGTGGAGTCTCCACAACTGGAGGTTGATGACAGGCCACTTGGCAGCGTCTTGACGGTGAACTCCACTGATGCACAATGCCTCATCCTGACAGGTGACCCATCATCACGGAGGGCAGTGGCTGGTCAGCGGGCCCATGCCGTCTGAGGGAGACACTCAGGCTCGGAGTGGCCATCTGGAGGACCGGGAGTTTTCCTGAACGGCCGGTGCTCCCGGCGGCCGGATGGGCCGGTGTGAGCAGGCATTTAAAAATATATATTTCTGGTAAAAACGCAGAAACAGCGGTTTGTTTGTTTTTGTGTTAAAATGAGAAACAGACCCATCTAGTTGTAGTACCACCACTCAGCGGCCGCCTTGCAGTCAGAAGCCATGAAGAATGTTGCCCAGTAAGAGGAAGGAGAAAGGAGGAGCCAAAAAAGAGAGACTCCGGAAAAGAAAAGCAGCCAAATTTCCAAAACTCGACACGTTCTTCCCCAAGCGTGTCCAACAAGAGGGGACAGGTAAATAGTAAACTTATCCTGCGTTAACTTAGCTAAGCTAACGTTAATGTTAGCTCAGGCTGTACAAGCAGCTATAACCGTGCAGCCTGACAAACTTTGGCTATCTGTGACTGTGTTTGGCTACTGGCTAGTCTAGCCAGTAGCTGTTAAGTGCTAACGCTAATGTTACGCTGCACTGTTATTATATCATTTTTTTGGCAAACGTCAGCCACTCACTGACAGTCAAAAGTTGTCTCTTCTTAAAAGTTTGGCACTCATGTGAGAAACTTTTGTCTTAGCTTCACCGCAGATGGCTGCAGCCTCTCAGCAGGCCAGCAGTGCCAGTAAAGATTACGAAGACCCAGTTCCACATCATCGTTGTCCAGTTCCACACATGTCCCTGGAAAACGATGATGTTATTAACAAAGTTGTAGAGACCAGTGCACTGCTCAGGCTCATGTTAATGGTTTGATGAAGGAAAAAAAAAAGTACCAGTGTTGTAAAATGCTATTAGATAGCAAGCTCTGGTGAGTTTAGAGAGACCAGACCACTGCACTGCTCAGGTGTTTGTTTGTTTTTGTTCAATGTTTATTTATGTTGGTCCTCCCAACACTAGAGAAATATATCAGTGTGATTACTGTTTGCACTAAATGTGGTTAACTGTTAGAACTGTTATTGAGAGAAACATAACATGTTGGCTTTCGTGGTCATTCTGTATGTCCATGTTGTACACCATCGTGTACCACAGTGTTGGAATGGATACAGTCTGTGTGTTTGAAGTTGCTGCTTTATAAATCTACATTGTGAAACAATGTATTTGCACTGCATTGCATGTTAATATGAACCATATGTTGTGCGCTGAAGAGCGAATTGGTCAAAAACAATGATAATCGATAATTATGAATATAATTATCGATTATTAAATAAATTACTAATTAATATTAAATATTAATTATTCGGGGCACCACCCTGATGAGTTCAGGGAAACTAAAATATGACCGAAGTTGTAACAGTTATCAGTCTCTAACAGAGTTTATCTACTAATCAGTCAATATTCTGTAACATTAACTACCAAGGGACAGCTCTGATGTTGGAGCACTGGCTATTGCTGAGACACGTGACCACAAGTTCGTAGACAAAAGACACTACGACTCCTCTCATGTAATAAAAATACATTTATTATCACCGTGTACCAATCAATCAGCAACACGTTGGTACAACTGTTATCTAAACTAAAGATACAAGTGATAATATGTGTGTGTGTGTGTGTGTGTGTGTGTTTGTGTGTGTGTGTGTGTAAACGTGTGAGTGAGGGAGTAAGGAAGGGGAGGGGGGAGTCTGGTTGCCTAGCAACCACTGAGCGTCGCAGCAGGGCT
Source organism: Aulostomus chinensis (assembly GCF_037954235.1). NCBI lineage: Eukaryota > Metazoa > Chordata > Actinopteri > Syngnathiformes > Aulostomidae > Aulostomus > Aulostomus chinensis. The sequence goes on from NC_141320.1 coordinate 39,814,040, forward strand.
AACAGCTAGGCTAACAGCTAGGCTAGTTAGCTGAGGCTAGCTAGCCGCTAGTTAGCACAGTGGAGGTAGAACTTACGGAATGTTAATAACTAAGCGGAGTGCTTAGCGAGAGAGAGCGAGAGAGAGAGAGAGGACAAAGGTAAACCCAAAAATGTGTGTGTTAACACACTTGTGCAGTATTAATAACAGGTAACACCTTCTTGAGATGTCACAGTTATTAATAACTAACATCAATAAATAATATATAATGCTATGTAATTTCTGCTAATTACAGGACTTCGTCACATAAACAGAGCATTCATAGACATTATACAACACACTAAGCTATTCCTCTGCCGAGTGAAAGGAATCCTTACTTGACCCGGTGGAGCGGTAAGGTATTCAGTTTCCATGTTTCGGAGCGCGGTTCGGCTCGATTTGGAGGGCAGCAGAGCGGTGGCGGGGCAGCCTGCAGGGTCTGCTGGAGTTACTGGTGGGAAGGTGAAGAAGCTGGGATGAGCTTTCTTTCACCAGGGACCAGTTCACGCGGATTGCGTGGCTCGACGGTGGCTTCTCTGGACGCTGTGACAGGAGGCAGAGAGGTGTCCTTGTGGAGTCTCTGTCATCGCTGCACTGCCCGCTCAAGGTCCGAAGTGGAGAACCGGAGAGGTTGAAGACCACTGGAGAGGTTGAACCTTCTGAAGATGCTGGAAACCACCAAAGAGAAGAAAACCACCAAAGAGAAGAAAACCACCAAAGAGAAGGAATCTTCTCCGCACTGAAATTTTTATGTGTGAGACAGATGATGTCACTTCCCGTGGGATGGTACTGGCTCTCAGCCAATAGCATTTTGACAGGCAAATGATGCTGACACTAATTTGTTGAAAGTTGCTACTTACCTAAAAATGATGCTAAAATAATGTAGTGAGAGTTGCTTAAAACTTCAAACTGATGCTAAAGTGATGTCATGAGAGTTGCTGCTATCCTCAAAATGATGCAACAGTGATGTCATAAGAATTGGTACTAACCTAAGAAATGATGCTCTAGTGATGTGGTGAGAGTTGCAACTTTGCTCAAAATGATGCTACAGTGATGTAGTGAAAGTTTCTCCGAATCTCAAAATGATGCTGAAGTGATGTGGTGAGAGTTGCTACAAACCTCAAACTGATGCAATAGTAATGTAGTGAGTTTCTACTAATCTCAAAATGATGCTGACAAAAATGGAGTGAGAGTTGCTAAAAACCTCAAAATGATGATGAAAGTAATGTAGTAAGAGTTGCTACTAACCTAAGAAATGATGCTACAGTGATGTCATGAGAGTTGCTACTAATCTCAAAATGATGCTAAAGTGATGTCATGAGAGTTGCTACTAACCCAAGTAATGATGCTACAGTGATGTGGTAAGAGTTGCTAAAAACCTCAAAATGATGCTAAAGTGATGTCATGAGAGTTGCGACTAACGTAAGAAATGATGCTTCAGTGATGTAGTGAGAGTTGCTACGGACCTAAAAATGATGCTACAATAATGAAGTGAGAGTTGCTAAAAACGTCAAAATGATGCGAACAGTAATGTAGTGAGAGTTACTACTAATCTCAAAATGATGCTACAGTGATGTCGTGAGAGTTGCTAATAACCTCAAAATAATGCTGACAGTAATGTAGTGAGAGTTGCTACTAACCTCAAAATGATGCTACAGTGATGTAGTGAGAGGTGCTACTGATGTCAAAATGATGCTAAAGTGATGTCATGAGAGTTGCGACTAACGCAAGAAACGATGCTTCAGTAATGTAGTGAGAGTTGCTTAATACCTCAAACTGATGCTCTAGTGATGTGGTGAGAGTTGCTAAAAACCTAAAACTGATGCCACAGTAATGTAGAGAAAGTTTCTCCGAATCTCAAAATGATGCTAAAGTGATGTAATGAGAGTTGCTACTAACCTAAGAAATGATGCTACAGTGATGTGGTGAGAGTTGCTAAAAACCTCAAAATGATGCTTCAGTCACGTAGTGAGAGTTGCTACGCACCTAAAAATGATTCTGACAGTGATGTAGTGAGAGTTGCTTCTAATCTCAAAATGATGCTACACTGATGGAGAGTTTCTACTAATCTCAAAATGATGCTCCAGTGATGTAATGACAGTTGCTACTTATCTAAGAAATGATGCTACTGTGATGTTGTGAGAGTTGCTAAAAACCTCAAAATGATGATGAAAGTAATGTAGTAAGAGTCACTACTAAACAAAGAAATGATGCTGACAGTGATGTTGTGAGAGTTGCTAAAAACCTCAAAATGATGCTACAGTCACATAGTGAGGGTTGCTACTATCCTCAAAATGATGCTACAGTGATGTAGTGAGAGTTGCGACTAACCTAAGAAATGATGCTACAGTAATGTAATGAGAGTTGCTAAAAACCTCAAAATGATGCTGACAGGAATGAACTGAGAGTTTCTGCTTAACTCAAAATAAGGCTACAGATAAGGCTCAAAATGATGCTAAAGTGATGTAATGAGAGTTGCTACTAATTTCAAAATGATGCTAAAGTGATATAATGAATGTCGCTACTAACCTAAGAAATGATGCTTACAGTGATGTCGTGAGAGTTGCTACGAACCTCAAAATGATGCTAAAGTGATGTAATGAGAGTTGCTTTAAACCTCAAACTGATGCTACAGTAATGTAGTGATAGTTTCTACTATCCTCAAAATGATGCTACAGTGATGTAGTGAGAGTTGCGACTAACCTAAGAAATGATGCTACAGTAATGTAATGAGAGTTGCTAAAAACCTCAAAATGATGCGAAAGTGATGTCGTGAGTTGCTTAAAACCTCAAACTGATGCTACAGTAATGTAGTGATAGTTTCTACTAATCTCAAAATGATGCTGACAGTGATGTAAGTGAGAGTTGCTACTATCCCCAAAACGATGCTACAGTGATGTAGTGAGAGTTGCTACGAACCTCAAAATGATGCTAGTCATGTAGTGAGAGTTGCTACTAACCTCAAAATGATGCTGACAGCAATGTACTGAGAGTTTCTGCTCACCTCAAAATAAGGCTACAGAGATGTAGTGAGAGTTGCTACTCAAATCAAAATGATGCTAAATTGATGTAATGAGAGTTGCTACTCATCTCAAAATTATGCTAAAGTGATGGAATGAGAGTTGCTACTAACCTCAAAATGATGCTAGTCATGTAGTGAGAGTTGCTACTAACCTCAAAATGATGCTGACAGGAATGAACTGAGAGTTTCTGCTTAACTCAAAATAAGGCTACAGAGATGTAGTGAGAGTTGCTACTCATCTCAAAATGATGCTAAAGTGATGTAATGAGAGTTGCTACGACCCTCAAAATGATGCTCCAGTGATGTTGTGAGAGTTGCTAAAAACCTCAAAATGATGATGAAAGTAATGTAGTAAGAGTTACTACTAACCTCAAAATGATGCTGACATTGATGTTGTGAGAGTTGCTAAAAACCTCAAAATGATGCTACAGTGATGTAGTGAGACTTGCTACTAACCTAAGAAATGATGCTACAGTAATGTAGTGAGAGTTGCGACTAACCTAAAAATGATGCTTACAATGATGTCGTGAGAGTTGCTAAGAACATCAAAATGATGCTAAAGTGATGTAATGAGAGTTGCTACTAACCTAAGAAATGATGCTACAGTCATGTAGTGAGAGTTGCTACGTACCTCAAAATGATGCTACAGTGATGTAGTGAGACTTGCTACTAACCTAAGAAATGATGCTACAGTAATGTAGTGAGAGTTGCGACTAACCTAAAAATGATGCTTACAATGATGTCGTGAGAGTTGCTAAGAACATCAAAATGATGCTAAAGTGATGTAATGAGAGTTGCTACTAACCTAAAAATGATGCTACAGTCATGGAGTGAGAGTTGCTACTAACCTCAAAATGATGCTGACAGTAATGTACTGAGAGTTTCTGCTTACCTCAAAATAAGGCTACAGTGATGTAGTGAGAATTGCTACTCATCTCAAAATGATGCGAAAGTGATGTAATGAGAGTTGCTACTAATTTCAAAATGATGCTAAAGTGATATAATGAATGTCGCTACTAACCTAAGAAATGATGCTTACAGTGATGTCGTGAGAGTTGCTACGAACCTCAAAATGATGCTAAAGTGATGTAATGAGAGTTGCTACTAACCTAAGAAATGATGGTACAGTGATGTGGTAAGAGTTGCTACTGTGCTAAAATGATGCTGACGGTCATGTAGTGAGAGTTATTAAAACCTAAAAATGATGCTACAGTCATGTAGTGAGAATTGCTACTAATTTCAAAATGATGCTAAAGTGATGTAATGAGAGTTGCTACTAATTTCAAAATGATGCCAAAGTGATGTAATGAATGTCGCTACTAACCTAAGAAATGATGCTACAGTAATGTAGTGAGAGTTATTAAAACCTAAAAAATGATGCTACAGTCATGTAGTGAGAGTTGATACGAACCTAAAAATGATTCTACAGTGATGTGGTGGGAGTTGCTACGAACCTCAAAATGATGCTGACAGTAATGTAGTGAGAGTTTCTGCTTAACTTAAAAAGAAGCTACAGTGATGTTGTAAGAGTTGCTACTAACCTAAAAATGATGCTACAGTGATGTACTGAGAGTTGCTACTCATCTCAAAATGATGTTAAAGTGATGTAATGAGAGTTGCTACTAATTTAAAAATGATGCTTAGTGATGTCATGAATGTCGCCACTAACCTAAGAAATGATGCTACAGTGATGTAGTGAGAGTTGCTACTAATCTCAAAATGATGTTAAAGTGATGTAATGAAAGTTTCTTCTCACCTAACAAATGATGCTACAGTGATGTGGTAAGAGTTGCTACTATGCTAAAATGATGCTGACGGTAATGTAGTGAGAGTTGCTACTAACCTCAAAATGATGCTTACAGTGATGCCGTGAGAGTTTCTACGAACCTCAAAATGATGGTAAAGTTATGTAATGAGAGTTGCTACTAACCTAAGAAATTATGCTCCAGTGATGTTGTGAGAGTTGCAAAAAACCTCAAAATGATGCCACAGTAATGTAGTGAGAGTTGCGACAAACCTCAAAATGATGCTTACAATGATGTCGTGAGACTTGCTACGGACCTCAAAAAGATGCTACAGTGATGTGGTGAGAGTTGCTACTAACCTCAAAATGATGCTGACAGTAATATAGTGACAGTTTCTGCTTACCTTAAAATGAAGCTACCATGATGTGGTAAGAGTTGCTACTATGCTAAAATGATGCTGACGGCAATGTAGTGAGAGTTATTAAAACCTAAAAATGATACTGCAGTCATGTAGTTAGAGTTGCTACGAACCTCAGAAATGATTCTCCAGTGATGTAGAGAGAGTTGCTTAAAACCTAAAAATAATGCTATAGTCATGTAGTGAGAGTTGCTACTATCCTCAAAATGATGCTGACAGTGATGTGCTGAGAGTTGCTACTAACCTAAGAAATGATGCTACAGCGATGTCGTGAGAGTTTCTACTACTTTCAAAATGATGCTGAAGTAATGTAATGTATGTCGCTACTAACCTAAGAAATGATGCTGCAGTGATGGAGTGAGACTTGCTACTAACCTTAAAATGATGCAGAAAGTAATGTAATGAGGGGAGTTCCGGTTTAGCTGATGGAGAGGTGAGACGCACGAGGAGTCGCTCTCCCAGACTTTTCGCAAATTACCCGCAAACTAACTCGAAAACTTAACACAAGCTGGAGGAAAAGATAGATGAGCGGGAGAAGGAAAATCAGAGGCCAAAAAACCAACGAAAATAAACTCGAAAGACCGGCTGGATGTGATGAGACGACTAAAGCTAACAATAATATAGCAGATCAAGCTAGCCCTGACGGCAGCCCTGGGACGAGCACGGAGTCCGCAGAAATCGTCAAGGCCATTAACGAGTTAAAAACTAAACTCAAGGGGGACAACGACTGCCTGAGACAAGAATTCAATCACTGGGGTCAGGAAATCAACGGCAAACTCGACAACCTTGTGGCCGAAATTCAGACTGTGTCTCACCGAGTCGGAGAAGCGGAGTCCCGTATTGAGCAGGTGGAGGGATGGGCGGAGGAGGCGACAGCGGCGCTGTGCTCCTGCCTGGACCAGCAAAGGGCTTTGCAGTCTAAACTAACTGATCTTGAGTCTCGATCCAGACGAAACAACATACGTATCTTTGGTGTGGCGGAAGGAGAAGAGGGAGAAAACTCAGTACCAGAGTTTATTGAGTCACTCCTGAGAAGCAAGCTGCCTATACCGGAGGAGCTGAACCTGAAAATACAACGCGCGCACCGGTCCCTGGCGCAGAAGCCCCCTCCCGATAAACTCCCGAGACCTATTATCATCAACTTCCAGGAATTCACAACTAAGGAGTTGGTGCTGAAAGAAGCATGGAAGAACAGTAAGACGGGAAAAATAGAGCTGAACAACAGGATCCTTTACTTCGACCACGACTACGCGGCAGAGATCGTCAAGAGGCGCAAAGAATATAACGGGATAAAGAAGGCACTAAAAGCGGGAGGGATCCGTTTTCAAACTCCATACACAAGTATGAAGATCCACGGGGATACGGGAGTCCGGACCTATAGCAGCGCACAGGAGGCTTGGCTGGAGTTGAAGAGACGCAGACTAGCAGCAGGGCTGCCGGAGCCGACCGAGGGAGACAGCCGACTGGGAGCACGGTTGCGCGAGAAGTTGGGATCCTGGCAAAAGGCGGTGGACCAGCGCAAGGGAGGATCAGATGTGGCCCAAAGAGCGCGAGACAAACTACAGAGTTTCCAAAGTGAGCGCACCGGTCAGAGAGGAGGTAACTAGAGGAGGAGAAGCCTCATGGAAAAGGAAAATATAAAGATACAATATAGACTGTTAGGATGACAGTGTTCAGAATGACTGATAGATTTGCATCTTTGCCTCATAACGTTCATTACTGAATGTCTGTGAGTAGCGGCTCCATATAAGAGAGGATACGTTGGACTTTTAGGATGGTGAGGTTAGTTAATTTAGACTGTCCAGCCACCCTATCCTTAGGGCCCTCTTTTAGTGAGAGGCTTTACCCTCGACTCGCCAACGGAGTCAGAGATGAGGAGGTAAGACATCCTCCTCGTAGCCTGGAGGTCTGTTCATATTTTTGTTCAACTGTTACTGTTCATGTTAAAGTTTTGTTTTGGGAGGTTGACACTACTAACAAACTCTGTGCTTGGAACATGTATGACAATGTCATATGACTTAAAATTTGCTTCTTTAAATGTGAATGGTTTGAGTAATCCGGTCAAGAGGAGTCGGGTGCTTGCGAAAATAAGAAGAGATAAGACACAAGTCGCATTTCTACAGGAGACACATATGACACAACAAGAAGACGAAAAATTTAAAAAATTTGGCTATCTAAATTCGCATTTTAGTTCATGTAGAAATAGTTGAAAGAGAGGGGTGGCCATATTAATTTCTAACTCACTTAATTTCAACCCGATCAACGAAAAAAGAGATAGAGAAGGTAGATACATAATAGTTAAAGGCAGGATAGATAATATTTTGGTCACATTTGTAAATGTGTACGCCCCACCGGAGAGCGATAGAAAATTCTTTAAATTACTGATTGAGACTATAATCTCAGAAAGCGAGGGAATCCTAGTTTGTGCCGGTGATTGGAACACAATTCAGAATTACTATTTAGACACAACTAGCACAAACAGGTGTAGAACTCAAAGATCAAAAGACCTGAGAATCCTGATAAAAGAGTCAGGCTTATTTGATGTCTGGAGAAATTTACATGCCCAAAATAAAGAGTACACTCATTATTCAGCTACTCATCAAGTGCACTCCAGATTGGACTTTTTTCTAATGAATATCATAGATAGGCATAGAGTAAAAGAGTGCTCAACAGGAACAGCCGATGTATCGGATCATCATATAGTTTACTTAAACATTCAATTAAGTAACAGGCCAAAAAACACACTTTGGAGACTAAATACATGAATTTTAAATAATAAAAACCTGGTAGATGAAATCAAGAAAGAAATTGGTCAATGTATAACTGATAAAAAGAATGGCCAGGTTGATCCAACTATCTTATGGGACACGGTCAAAGCGATAATGAGAGGGAAGCTAATCTCAAGAACAGCATTTTTAAAAAAACAGAGGGCAAAATATGACGAACTAGAGAAAGAACTGAGGAAACTGGAGAAACAACAACATAGAGACAAGAACAAGGACTCAACATCTCAAATCAAAGAGATTAAAAAACAAATAGAAGGTATTGTCACCGACGAACTAGAAAAGAAATTGAGATTTACTAAACAAACTTTCTATGAATCAGGCCCAAGGGCGACAAGATTGTTGGCAAGGCGTCTCAGGATACAACAAATTACAATTTCAATACACAAGATCAGAGACCCCTTAACAAACAATATAACATATGAACCAGAAGAAATTGATAAGATCTTCAAAGGTTACTATGAGACTCTCTACTCACAACCTGAGATGACCAATGAAGACACTATAGGACAATTCTTAGCATCACTGGACCTCCCCTCTATAGGGAGGGTTCAGAATGAGAACTTAATTGCACCAATCACAAAAGATGATTTAGATAAAGCCATAGGTAGGTTGAAGGCTAAAAAGAGTCCGGGGAGTGACGGCTTTCCGAGTGAGTGGTATAAGATGCTTAAAGAAGAACTAGCCCCAGTAATGTTAGAATCATTTAATTGGACACTTGAAAAAGCAGTGGCTCCACCATCATGGAGGGATGCCCTTATATCAGTTATTCCTAAAGAAGGTAAAAATAAAGAACATTGCGAATCCTTTCGTCCGATCTCTATTTTGAATGTGGACTATAAACTGTTCACATCTATCTTAACCAAAAGACTGGAATGTTTCCGACCTGACTTGATACACGAGGATCAGACAGGATTTATAAGGGGTCGACAAACACATGATAATATCAGACGAACGCTTCATATCATAGAACATGCCAACAAACATAATTTGAATGCTGCTCTTATCAGTCTTGACGCGGAGAAAGCATTTGACCGGGTCAATTGGCTTTTTCTATATAAAGTGCTAGAGAGAATGGGGTTTCATGTACAATTTATTAGGTGTTTACAGTCCCTGTATTGCAACCCGTCTGCCAGAATAAAGATTAATGGCCACCTGACAGACAGCTTTAAGCTGTTTAGAGGCACCCGCCAAGAATGTTGCGCTAGCCCCGCCCTCTTTGCAATTTTCATAGAGCCGCTTGCCCAAACCATTAGACAGGACGAAGAGCTCACAGGAATCTCCATATCAGGAGACGAACACAGGATAGGGCTTTTTGCGGATGACATTATCGCATACCTCCAAAACCCAAATACAACATTTCCCAAACTTCTAAAAATCATGGAGGACTATGGGCTAATGTCAGGGTATAAACTGAATATCACCAAGACACAGGTCCTCTCTTTAAATTACAAACCAAATAAAGCCATAAGAAAGCAGTATAAATTAGGATGGGACGCAAAATCAATAAAATATCTGGGAGTAATCATTACTCAGGAAGTCGATACTATTTATAATACTAACTACAAGGTAATGAATGATAAAATACAGAGGGACATGACAAAATGGTCTCCATTAATACTGGATTTCAGTTCAAGGATTGAAGTGGTAAAAATGAACGTATTACCAAGGTTGCTGTATCTTTTCCCATCTCTCCCAGTTCGAGTACCACATTCACAATTCGAAGTTTGGGATAAACTGATATCCAGGTTTATTTGGGCAGGAGCTAGGCCGAGGATAAAACTGAGGACCCTCCAAATAGACAAGGAAAATGGGGGACTAGCGCTGCCGAAATTAAAAGAGTATTATTACGCGGCCCAATTGAGGTATATTGTTCATTGGTGCTCCCCTCATTATCAAGCTAGATGGAAGGACATTGAGATGAAACTGGGTCAAGCCCCTCCCCAAGCCAGGCTAGGTGGAAAAGAACACATACATTTCAGAGAAGAAAATTCAATACTGAAAGAAACATTTAGAATATGGTATGAGGTGGTTAGAAAATACAACCTGACAGACGATAGTAAACTTCTAATATGGCCATTTCAAAGTCATACATTTAAACCTGCAGAACTTGATAGGACCTTTGGAAGGTGGGAAAACAAAGGAATGACAGCTATGTGTACCATTGTAGAGGGACAACATCTCAAACCCTTTGGAAAACTTCAGAAGGAGTTTGATCTAGATAACGGAGACCTTTTCCGATATTTACAATTAAGAAATTTTTTTGACTCAGAGATTAAGAAAGGAATTTCAATAGAAGGAAACAAGTTTATAGGGGTTTTTACAGGTGCATATAAACAATTACCTTCAAGAATTGTCTCTAAATTGTACCAAGGTCTGCAGGAACTAAATGGAAATAACACACTACATATAAAAATGAAGTGGGAGTTAGAATTGTATTCTGAATTGTCTGTGAGTGACTGGCAGTCTATGTGCAGGACCCAACACACTTCAACCAGCTCTAAACGATGGAGGGAATTCGGATGGAAAAATTTAATTCGCTTCTTTATTACACCTCACATCAAATCTAAACAAGTGGGCAAATAGCAAAACTGGTGGAGACAATGCGGACATCAGAGTGCCAGTCATCTACACATCTTTTGGTCATGTGTGATAATAAAAACATTTTTGGAAATGGTCCTTCAAAACGTGGAGGAAATCTTGGGCTATGGAATTCCTTGTGACCCCCGAGTTGTTTATCTGGGACTGATACCAGAGGGTATGGTAGGAAAAGAGGACATTTACTTGTTCAAAATTCTGACACTTGCGGCTAAAAAAGCCATCACAAAGAACTGGCTGAAAAGTGACCCTCCTGGGCAGTCACTATGGATGGATATTGTGTATCAATTATGTTCCATGGAAAGACTGACATATTGTCTGAGGACTAAAGAAGGGATCCATCAACAACGATTTAAAAAATGGTATTTAGTTAAGAAAAAGTAGTGTCCCCCCCACCTCCCCCTTTTGTTGTTCCCCTTTCTTTTTTTGTTTTGTTCTTCTGAATGTTTTTTCTACTGTTATATGCAAAATGAAAAATAAAGTTTAAAAAAAATAAAAAAAAAACCTCAAAATGATGCTAACAGTCTTGTGAGCTTCATCAAGACACAGGCCACTATTTGTGGTCATGCATCATTGTGTCTGACCAATGGTCCAACTTCATCAGTCAGTCAGTCAGAGACATTAGCATTTGTCGGCCTGGCCTGCTGCCAAAGACTAACACTGCTTTAGTTGATTTACCTGTGCAGCCATGTCACGGTCCTCTCGGCCACCTCCACGGTCAGACGCCAGGTTAAACCAGCCAATGGCGTAAGAATCACTCTCAGAATCTGAAGCGCTCGTAGCTGCAGGGTTTTTCCACACAGCTTTTGTTGAGAGACAAAGTCCATCACTTGATTAACTCTCACCAACAGAAATGTGCAGTTTTCCACTCAGGACAGCTGCTGCATGCTGCTGTTTGTAAAAAGAAGGTCCAGTGGATCCGTTCAGTTCTACATTATTCAGCAGAGAGATGTCACCATTGAATAATGACCATATTTCCTAAAATTATAGCTCAACCACAGAGGGACCAGGCTACTAGAATGACCTCTGTTTACTAGAAGTGCTTCTCCTATGGTGGTGAACTCCTCAGCTGTCAGTGGAGTCAAATCTGTCTTAGAGAGGCCAGAGGTTCCCACACTGGTTCCCTCTCATCATGCAGCCCTGACAGCTGTGTGTGCTGTTCCAGCGTGTTGGCACCTCACTGATGAGTTTCAGGGTTGGCCCTCCCATCTGTTGCTGCACCTGAGCCAGCTTCTCCTTGGCTGTAGTGCTGATCTGAAGGATGTGACAGTGTTCCTGGCTTTGTGTCTGATGATGGAAGTGGGGATCTGATCACAGGATTTTCTGACTCCTAGATTCAGACGATGTGCAGTGCAGACTGAGTGGTGAATTTGGAGCTGTCTAGTGGATGCTGTCATGTTTGGTGCTGCGTCGCTCACAAGACACTTCACTTTGTTGGTGATGGCCCAGTCCTCCATCATGCCTCTTTGGACTGGGGCCAAACTGTCAGCAGGGTGACTTTGTGGAAAGTCTTGCACTCCCAACACAATCATTCTCACGAATGCAGTGACAGGTCAGAGCCAAGGGAGCCTCCATGTCCACAGATGTCCACATGGCAGCTGGACTTCCTTTTTCACTCCTTCCCGTTCCTCCTGGTACTTTTTGGTCACCGTTTGTTTGATGGTCTGAAAATGACACCCAGAGTAAATCAATACATTGAAATTAGAGATGAAATAAACTGGAGATATCAACGACTGCTTTAGATCATTTCCACACAAACCTTTCTGGTTGGCAAACATATGAGGCTCAAGGACCTGAACCAGTTTCCTGAACCCTTCCCTCTCAACAGTGCTGAGGGGCTGGCAGTCCTTCAGGATGAAATTCAGCAGAGCCTCATCCAGCATCTGCTTCCTGGAAGCTGGATGGTTAAAGATGAAGGAGAGAAGAAATGAATAGGAATTAATGATCAATGAAGCAACTGTGAGTCAGTTGGAGAGTGGCTGTATACCTGAGTTCATCCTGGTGGATCTGGGACTTCATTCTCATGCCTGGCCCCATCATGCCTCAGCACTGAAGAGGTGCTTTTGTTGAGATGAGACGCTTCTGTCCAACAAATGCGACATTCAACCTGCAGAAAAGAACATGAGTACTCAGCTAAAAGTTCCTTTCTTCATGGTGACTGGTGTTTCTTAGTCTTAGACCACCAGGTTTCCAATGAGGTGTATCGGATACGTTGTTGTGTGCCGCTGAAATCCGTCCAATTCCGGCGTTGTTTCCTCATGAAATGTGTTTGCCTTAAAGCTCATTAAAGTGTTGAACCACAATATCGTTCACCATAACTGAGTCAACTTCAAGATAACCTACTTCTACATTCCAGTCCCGGCTGCTCCTGTTCTGCTGCAGTCCAGAAAACAACAACCCGATACAATTGGCGCTCCTTCCCACAGCTCCGGCCCGGATCCGCATGGTTCCGCTGACTGACTGTGAGACGCGCTCCCTCCAGAGTGGCACAGCCCGATGGGGGTCCTTATCTGGCACGGGGGCGTAAAACAGGTGCGACTGGAAAGCCTGGTTTATTCTGCGTTGAGGGAACGCGTTGCTCTGCAATTCACTGCCAAGCCGCTAGGGGGTGTGGCTTTGTCTTTGTGTTGTTTACGGGGCTCTTGTCGGATTCCTTGGTTTTCTTCCGGTCACAGACAACAATTGTTGGCCATTTGTCAGTCTTTGTAGTGCCGCGAATAATCCTTTCTTCAGCTTGGTCCATTTTTTCTTGAAGCTTTCACCACAGAAACTTTGAAAATGGCGGTGTTGTTGTGCTGCGACTGAACCGGAAATGACGTTTTGAGCGGACTAATCACAGTCCTCGACGTTAACGTCACCACACGTCAATGCGACACGGAGGCAGGATTTTGTTGGGGTTTGCGTCGACGCGACGCAGAAGCATAAATCAGGCTTTAGTGGTTTCGAATCTCACGCCAAGCCAGAGAACCAGGTCTTGAATCAGTCACGTGGTCACTGCCGGTTGGCGAGGCTTTGGACGTCACTAAATACGTCATCAATACGCGTTTTTCAAAACGAAATCCTGGATCACTCCACTCATCACTACCGCTGCTACCAGGTTAGCGAGTCTGGAGTGGCACAGAGAACAGAGCTTGGACTCTGCTCGTTTTGAAGAAGAAGAAGAAGAAAAGAAGCGGAAGGCCTCGGTCTTCGTCTCCTGAAGGCTGAGTGGCGCCGGTAGAACCTCAACATGTGCACCGCACAGCTGCTGCGGGTGTCGGTCCAGGAGCGGATCCTCGCCGCCGCTGAAGACTTCCTGCTGCAGCTGGGAGAAGGAGACTCAGCGGCTGGAGTCCCGGTGCTGAGAGCGCTAGGTTCTAGAGGAGGCTTCTGAAGCAGTGGTTTAATGACAGCTACCTTCAAGGACTGTGGTTCATATCCTGTTACTACAGACAGAGGAATCAGATTGAATAAAGAGGTGCTCACTGAGGGAAGACTTCCTTAGGCAGCCTAGTAGGAAACAATCTAAGAGACAGGATGAAGGTTTTGATGAGGTCATCATTGAATGAAGTTCTGGACTGTTAATTTGATGAAAGTGGTCTCAAGAAATATCTGGTTTAGCAGCAGTTTCTGTGTTTACTGAAGCGGCTCTGGCTTTACTGAGGACCTTCTTATGCATTTTAAGACGATTCTGCCTCTTTCTTTAGTTGCCAAGTGTTGAATTCTACCACAGAGTTGTTCTCTGTTGTTGAATGATCTTTTTGAAGGACCGATGGAGTCGTTAGTGTGGTGGTGTTTATTGTACTGCTGTGTTGGGATGTCGAAGTCTACGTCAAGCATTGTGACAGCCGCCAGTCACGAGCTCCAAGTCTCCAGTCACGAGCTGCTAGTCTCTAGCCTCCAGGTTTTCCTGGTCTCTCACCTCCAGTCTCTCATCTTCAGCCAAGTCTCCAGTCTCCAGTCTCTTTAACAAACCTCTTTTGTTCACCCTCCTTACCCTCCTCTTCATTTGGGTCTACTTCCCTTCACCCTGCCTCCTGCCAAACAAAGGAAATGCGTCACCAAACAAAGGAAAAAGCAAGTTTCTGCAGCAGTGAGCCTGCAGTTTTATCTACCATGAGATCAACCTCCAAATGACTCAACTCAGAAACAGGCATCTCTGTTGTTGTCATCCATCCAGTTACTTAACAGTGAACTTAGTTAACAGAAGAATAGAAAGTTTATTAAAAGACAAGTTTATGAGGACAGTTAATAAAAAGGTTGAAAGAGAGTATTTTTCTTAACTCGCTGTACAGTTTGAAAGCTGTCAGTGCTGTAGGGGAGAGTCTGCTTGCTCTTCTCTGGCTGGACGTAGGGGAGAGTCTGCTTGCTCTCCTCTGGCTGGACGTAGGGGAGAGTCTGTTTGCTCTTCTCTGGCTGGACGTAGGGGAGAGTCTGCTTGCTCTCCTCTGGCTGGACGTAGGGGAGAGTCTGCTTGCTCTTCTCTGGCTGGACGTAGGGGGGAGTCTGTTTGCTCTTCTCTGGCTGGACGTAGGGGAGAGTCTGCTTGCTCTCGTCTGGCTGGACGTATGGGAGAGTCTGTTTGCTCTTCTCTGGCTGGACGTAGGGGAGAGTCTGTTTGCTCTTCTCTAGCTGGACGTAGGGGAGAGTCTGCTTGCTCTTCTCTAGCTGGACGTAGGGGAGAGTCTGTTTGCTCTTCTCTGGCTGGACGTAGGGGAGAGTCTGCTTGCTCTCCTCTGGCTGGACGTAGGGGAGAGTCTGTTTGCTCTTCTCTGGCTGGACATATGAGAGCGTCTGCTTGCTCTTCTCTGACTGGACGTAGGGGAGAGTCTGCTTGCTCTTCTCTGGCTGGACGTAGGGGAGAGTCTGTTTGCTCTTCTCTGGCTGGACGTAGGGGAGAGTCTGCTTGCTCTTCTCTGGCTGGACATAGGGGAGAGTCTGCTTGCTCTTCTCTGGCTGGACGTAGGGGAGGGTCTGCTTGCTTTTCAGAAGTTTGCTGGACCTTCACTTGAAGGTCATGATTTTCCTCTTTCAAACAGCTTTTTAAATCATGAAGATTTCCCAGGATTTCCCACTGAGCACTGCTCCTTTTCTTCTTTTGTGTTCTCACTGCACATAGAAGACTCTGAACTTCACCGTTCAGACTGCCAGTCTTTGTGGGGTCCTGGTCCTTCCTTGATTCGAGGTGGGCCAACTCTGCAGTGAAGGTCTCTGTCGCCTGAGATGCAGTAGAAACTCGTCTCCTCAAACATCCATTTTCTGCCTGTCTCTCCTCACTCTGGGATCTCAGCTGTTCAAGAGTCGTCTTCTTCTCAGTGAGTTCTTCTCTCATATTGTTCTTCTCTGCCTGGATGGAGTTGAGCTCACACTTGAGGTCACACTTCTCCTTGTAAACCATCTTCACCTCAAGCTGAAGATTGTGGACTTGTGTGTTCAGAGCTGGAACCTTCCTCTTGTGTCAGCTTCCTGTTCCCATCTCTATGGTAACGGTCGGTTTTGACCCACGTCTTCAATCAGCTGTCAAATAAACTAAAACAATTTTCTATCCTCCAAGTTGTTTCCATCTCTTGGTGAACTTGTTAGGCTTCCTTATCCATGGAAATATTGATTGATTGATTGATTGTGTGTGTTTAGATTCATGTGTGACACTTCTGTGTGTTCTCTGCAGAGATGTTTCCTGCAGTTGAAGCACAATCCATTTGTCCTGCTGTCCTGACTGCTTGGGCAGTCCTGACACCTTTTTCTTCTGGAACCAGATCCTGAGTGGGGTTGTGGCTGTGGCTGTTCTGGTTGGTGTTGAGGCAGGGCTGCTGAGGAGGACGCTGTTGCACTCTTGGTGGATGTGGGTCCACAACACAAATGCATTCTATGCAGACACATCAAGGATGGTCTTTGTTGTGTTGTTGTGCAGGTCGATGGGAGAACGAGGCTGATGAGAGTCCCTGAAGCTCCCATGACTGGGAGAGGAGCTGCTGGCAGTGTTGCTGACAGTGCACTTCTGACTTCAGGTTTGGCTCTGATTGTTGCTTTATCATCTTATTTTGATAACTGGGTCTAAACCAATCCTTATGATTTTATAATTCAGTGAAAAACATTTTTTCTTTTATTTTTTTGAACTAGAGGTTCCTGACAAAGTCAAAAATCCTTGATACAATAAACAAATTGATGTGGTTCTTTGATGCATTTAAATCCTAAAACAGGTCACACAGGAGGAAGGTTAAATCATGTGACCATCATCATAACAGCTGCTGACCTTGTTTTAACTATTTGATGGTGCTTAATATTGCCAGCTTGCTAACATTAACTAGCTAACGTTGCTAGCTAGCTAATATTATTTTCTAACTTCAGGCCTAAATTTGGGATTGACTGTTAAAATTGTTCACCTCACCTTTGTAACACCAGGTTTTGTCTTGATGATGTCATTGTAACTGCCTTTCTGATTCTAAAATATAAATGCATCCAAGAATAAAAATGTAAAACTGCCCCTCCATGGAAACAACAAATTTAATATATTGACTTTAATGTCTGTCTTTGATCTCTAAACTCTGACTCTGATGTCATTGGTGGTGACTGAATTCTACCACCTGACAGACTGGGAAGGCTCATATTGGTGATGTCATCATAAATATATGAAGGTCTTGTTTCAAAGTAACTTGTTATTTTGTTCTCGTTGTCATGGTGACTCATGGTATCAGGGCTACATTGATGTCATTTTGTCGTGGTTGTGCACTTGTGACACTCAAAGTGAACACACTCAGTTGATGGAAGCAACTCAGCTCAGCTGTTCTGAACCTGATACTCAGAGTTTCCATCTCAGTGTCAACTCAGGAGTGACTGAGGAGAAGAGTTTCAGAACAGCCACAGTTGGGGGACTTCCGTCCAGCAGCCATTTTCTATCCCTGTAAGGGAGTGAAGGGATCTGGAGCTGCTGGGTTCAGGTGGATACAGAGCACAAGATGGAGGTCAGTCAGGACCCCAGAAGGAGACCAGCATCTGGAAGGTGGAGATGCTTTAATCTGACACCGTTGTGTCAACAGTTCTGAAATCAGAACAAAAATAAACAGTAGTATTTCCACCTGCTACTCCTGCATGTATTCAAGTGAACAGGAACACAGATTCATGCTCAACTTCTCCTGTGTGTTCATCCACAGTCACCAAACAACAACCAGACTGAAGAACTCCTTCATCCCCCGAGCCATTAAACTGTTAAACTCCTCACTGGAGGGGGGGAGGGCCAACAGAGGGACTGTAGGAGAGGGCTGAGCACCATTAGCTTGCCCCGATAACAACCGGACACTCGTGCAATATAAGAGACTGTACATTATTATTATGATGATGATGATTATTATTATTATATAATTATTGTTACCACTGCTATTATTATTATTATTATAACTATTATATTTTTTATTATATTATATCATCATCACCATTATTATATTATAACATCATCATTATTAGTGTGATAATTATTATTATTGTTATAATAACAATTAAGAACAATTAATATTATGATTATTCCTGTCACTATGCACATATACATAACCATCCAGGTACACACAGGCACACGCACATGTATATATGTATATATATATATATATATATATATATATATATATATATATATATATATAGTCTTTGTTTTCTCTTCTTTGCTATTTTTAGTCTAATCTATGGTAACAGTGCTGTGAATGTATGTTGAGGAGAGTGCAATTTCCCTCGCAGAACGTCCAAAAGGGATTAATAAAGTAGTCTGTCTGTCTGTCTGTCTGTCCAAACCAGACAAAAGGGGGTTTGCTAGCATGGCTGCTGAGGTAGAAAGGCTCTGTTTAAATTGAGTCCTTTTTCCATTTCTTTCCCGGCTTCTTCAAGCGGTGCTGTCGTCACTTCCTGTGACCACGGGAGGGAAGGGGTCACCTTTCAGAATAAGTTTGAAATCATTGTTACTTCCTGTTAAACATGCCTTTAGCAGACCAACTCACTGACCTGTTCAGTGAGGTAGTGTGGCTGAGTGGTCTAAGGTGCTGGATTAAGGCTCCAGTCTCTGAGGAGGTGTGGGTTCAAATCCCACCACTGCCATCATGTCCCAGGTCTCTGGAGAGGTGTGGCAGGTCTCTCCTCTCTGTGCTAGAGGTGTTGGCTGCTTTTATCACTCTGGGAAGAAAATGTCCTGAACTTGAGGTGTTCTCCTCATCTTGAACTCTCCAAAACACCAATGTGCAGTAACGCTGAGCTGCCTTCAAGCCAACAACATGGGCACAGTGTACCCAGAGCCACAGGCTCCTCCCAGTATATGCAGCACTGCCAGTGACCTCTGCTCCAGTGTAACGGAGACTCTCCAAACGGAAGCTGATCCAGGACCAGCTCAGGAGGAGCCATGGAGCAGACAGGCTCTCTGATTTAATGCTGCTGTCTGTTGAGAGGAACATCCCAGTTGACTCCAAAAAGGCTGCTGATGTCTTCAAACCCAGGACCAGAAGAAGAACCCTCCTCTGAGTCCACAGACCTGAGCACCGCTGCTCTGACTACCAGGTTACCTCCTGGTTATCAGGGTGAAGTCATGGTGAGGTCGTCAGTTGTTCCTTTGTTTTTATTCCAGAGGCCTGGGAGTTAAACACTAAATTAAATAATTTTAATTCTTTACTTGAAGTTTCCTGCTGTTTAGCTGGAAATGTTTGACAACTTCCTCCATGCTGGTGCCCCATCACACACAACAGGTGCACTTGTCCTCTTTTCACCTCTGACCCTCAAACATTCCACCAGTGAACGTCCAGAAATTGAAGCATCAACAGTTCAGCAACAATGAATTCTTCAAATCACCTCTGAAATAAGAGATGAATCTTTACCTGCTGAGGCTTCAGAGCCAAATTATGAACCTTCAACACTCACATTCGTGTTCTTGTCTCAGTCCTGCTCTCCTAAATCAAGACCTGTTCAATAAATGGTAGAGCAGAGTGGTGCAGAGGAAGAGAGCTGGGCCAGAACCCAGAGGTTGATGGATCAAAACCATCCTCTGCTAAAAGAAAGGAGCAAAATAAACCTGTTAGTTTAGAAATGTGGATCTGTTAAAAAGAGGTGGAAATCAGAATTCAAACCATTGAGAGAGTTAATAACATTCTACTTTACCACTGAAGCAAAAGTAGACTTCAGAAGGTTTTAGTGATTCAACATAGCAGCTAAGTTTCCATTTCTATACTGATTGTCTGCAATGGTTCGTGGGGGTGGAGCCTATCACAGCTGACATCAGGTGAGGAGGGGGTTCACCCTTGATGGGTCGCCAGTCCATCCCAGGACCAACACAGACAGACAGACAACCATTCACACTCACAGTCATTCAGAGTGTCCAGGTAACCACTACCCTCTTGATGTCTTTGGACTGTGGGAGGAAGCTGGAGAACCAGAGAGAACCCTCACAGAGACGGGGAGAACCTGCAGGAGGGGTGGAGATCGATGAGTCCTGGAGACGTTCAATAATGTCCACAACTTTGGCACCAGGAAGACAGCAGGTGATGGCACCTGGGAGTTCAACAGACCTGATGATTGAACCACCAATCACAAGGATTTCAGCCTCCATTGTAAACAGAGAGTTTAGATGAGAGAGAACCTGCTGTCAGCCTCACCAGTCAGGGCAGTGGCAGAGGCAGCAGAGTTGAATGAAGCAGGATCACCTGGCAGGTCTCAGCTGGAGGTGATGACATCACTGGCCTTAGTCCTCACCAGTGTTCTGCCTAGCAACAGGGACGATGGGGAGAAACCAGTAGAAGCACTCTGAGAGTTGGAGACAGCAGGAGAGAGACCACGACAGAGTCACCCATGGGAAACTGTTGGATCCACTCAGGACCGGCTGCTCCAGAGAGGTCCAGGCACCTGGAGCCACTGGATCAGTTTGATCTTTGAGCAGAGCAAAGTAGTTTGACACAGGAAGAAGGTCGTCTGGAGAGAAGAGAGGAAGAGAAATCAGTCTCCCTTCTCCTCAACGGACGAACACAGGAGAGGACTGACATCAGATGGACAGAGAGCAACACTGCTGGACTCTCAGAGCTGTTAAGGCGTCCAGCTGCAGCCAGGAGACAAACAGGGACGCTGTGAGGACATCATCCAGGAGGCTCTCCATGGTGTGGAGCTGGGGTCTCAGACTGGAAGCTCTGGCTGCTGAGTTGTCCAACCAGCCGTCACATCACCTCCTGAGCTCTCAGCCTCCTCTTGACCAGGTTCTGGATGCTGACTCAGCAGGAGACAGGAAAGTAATCAATGTTGAAGGAATTCTAAAGCGTCCATCAACCTGCAGGACAAACTCCTTCACTGTGTGGGAGGTTCAGAGTCCCTGGTTTGATTGCAGCTTTGACCTGAGCAGGTGTTCATCCTCATCTCAGTAACAGGGGACACTTTATCACAGCAGTGGACAAACATCAGCATTCATCACCCAGCAGCTCCTCTGATCAACAGAACAAGCTGAAGTATTCTGAGAAGGAGGGCATGGATCCCTCTACCTCTCACATGCTAAGCTAGCACTCTACCTTTGGAGCTAAGTCCCCTTTTGAGCTTCCATTTGAGTTTTCTGTTCCCATCTCTATGGTAACGGTCAGTTTTGACCCACATCTTCAATCAGCTGTAAAATTCACTAAAAACAATTTTCTATCATCCAAGTTGTTTCCATCTCTTGGTTTCCTTGTTAGGCTTCCTTATCCATGGAAATATTGGTTTGAATATTTTGTTGTGGGCCTCTGGACCTTTTTTTAGTCAGTAAACCCTCGATTTCAATTAAAAAATGATAAAATGAACCTTTGGGTTTGGCATAAAAGTCTTTTTTTCAGCAACAGAACTTTAATATAAACACTAAATGAAAAGCAGAACAGGCCAGAACACAAACTCTGCTCTGCCGTCCTTCCTGGTTACTGGGCATGGACTGCTGGAAGGGGCATTTTCCTCAGAAAGTGACAAGACGTTCATCCACTCTCACCTCTGGCCCTGGGTTGAATGTTGGTGCAAGGAGCTGCACCCATCTTTCCCAGACATCCCCAATGGGGGCAAGCTTGTCAGTTCTTGCTCCGGTGTCTCTGTCGTCAAATCTGAGGACTCTTGATGTTTGTTGAAAGTTCTGAAGTGGCCTTGTGGCCCAGAAAATATTTCTGCCTGTCGATGCGTCCCAGAGACGATCAGTGGCCTCACTGCAGGATCTGAACACTCCAGGAAGAAGAAGAACACCAATAGAAGCATCCAGGTGTCCCTCATCAATGTCTTTCCACTTGTCACCATGGACTTTTTTTCCTTTGAGGTTTGTCACAGCAATGCTGACTCTTTTTAGTGACAGTGGCATGAACAGAACCATCAACCATAAACAGCTCCAAACATGTCTTGATGTCAGTGCCTCTCGTCACAGCAAACCTTGTGATTCCAGGGCTCATTTTGATGACATCAGCAGCAGCTGCCCTGCCATGTACATCAGGAGACACTGAGCTCCAGCCAATGTTCCCTCTAGTTTTTCATGTGTCTGGTTATCCTCACAAGCTCCCTGAGCTCACTGAGGACCACTGTGAGCACCGTCTGAGGTAGGACCTGCATGGAGGGCAGAGAGAGAGAAGAATCAGGGACAAGGATCTGTCGGTTTGCTGCTTTATGAAAATATTGTAAATGATTATTATTCTTCATAATATTGTTTTAGTAACCTGCTTAGGAGTTGTGAATGATGCAGAGTCCATGGGAAACAGCTAATGCTGTGGTACCCCCCCCCCCAAGTTACTGTACAAACCTCAGAAACCTTTTGCCATAATAAGACAAGATGTTGTTATAGAGATGTAAAGATAAACCTATAGGGATGTACATGTATATAGATGTAGACAAGTCAAGTCAGTTTTATTTGTATTGAACCAAATCACAACAAAAGTTCTCTCATGACTCTTTACTAGTAGAGCAGGTCTCGAACCAAACTCCTTCAATGAACCTCCACCCAACAGTTCTCCACCAGCAGCACATCCTTCAACAGTGGTGACAAAAACCTTCCTTTTAACAGGCAGGAACATCGAGCAGATCCAGGATCAGTGGGGATGGCCTTCTGCTTTGACCGGTTGGGGGGAAAGAGAGCAGGAGAGCGGGGCAGAGACAAAGACAGAGAATGGAGGAAGACCGATATACAGAAGGAAAGAGAGGGACAGAGATAAAGAGAGAGAGAAGGGAAGAGACTGATGGACAGACGATGAGCAGGTGGAGCTACGGGTGGCAGCTTGAGCCTCTTCAGGTCTGCAGCCTCCTCCAGCAGCACCGACATCTGGGATGAAGGGAGAGGGAGTTAGTGACACATCTGAGTATGATTTATAAATGACAAATAAAGGAGGACAGAGAGGAGTAGAGAGAAGCCCAGTGCACCATGGGAGATCCCCCAGCAGCCTAAGCCTATAGCAGCATATCTAAGGGCCACCCTAAGCAGCCCAACTATAAGCCTGATCAAAAAGGAAGGTCTTTAGTCCGCTCTTAAAGGTCGAGAGGGTGTCTGCATCCTGGACTGAAACTGGGAGACGGTTCCACTGGAGGGGAGCCTGATAGCTGAAGGCTCTGGCTCCCAGTCTACTTTTAGAACTCTAGGAACCACCAGTAACCCTGCATCTTGGGAGCGAAGGGTTCTAGCTGGATAATAGGGGACTAGGAGCTCTGTCAGGTAGGAAGGAGCCTGATTGTTGAGGACTTTGTATGTTAGAAGGAGAATTTAGAATTCTATTCTAAATTTGACAGGTAGCCATGCAGAGAAGCCAGTACAGGAGTACTGTCTACTAGTTCTAGTCAACACACGGGCCGCAGCATTCTGGACCAGCTGGAGAGTTTTCAGGACCTACTTCTTCTTTTGGTCACAGGTTTGAAGATACCTGTGGAAGTGAAAGGAAAGGCTGTGAGAGCCACACCTCTCCAGTGACCTGGGACATGATGGCAGTGGTGGGATTTGAACCCACGCCTCCTTAGAGACTGGAGCCTTAATCCAGCGCCTTAGACCGCTCGGCCACACTACCTCACTGTGCTGCTCTCTGAGTTGGTCTGCTAAAGGCATGTTGAAGAGGAAGTAACAATGATATCAAACTTATTCTGAAGGGGGACCCCTTCCCTCCACGGTCACAGGAAGTGACGACAGCGCTGCTAGAAGCAGGAAAGAAATGGTAAAAGGACTCAGTTTGTACAGAGCCTTTCTACCTCAGCAGCACTCAAGGAGCTGAACAATGTCCTCTCATTCACACACTCACACACTGATGCTGAAGGCTGCCATGCAAGGAGCCAACCTACTCATCAGAAGTATTTAGGGGTTCAGTCTCTTACTCAAGGACACTTTGACATGGTCACTGGAGAAAGTGAGGATCAAACCAGCCACCCTTTGGTTGCCAGACGGCCACGCTACTCCTGAGTCATGTGACCTGGATAAGATGGTGAACTACAGCTGATCGCCACGCTAGCAAACCTCTTTTGTTTGGTTTGTTGTTGTTTAGTGACTGTGGATGAATACACAGGAGAAGTTGAGCATAAATTTGTGTTCCCTGTTCACTTGAATATATGTAGGAGTGTGAGGTGGAAATAATACTTGGAGGAGAATGAGAGTTCAGTCTCAGCGCTATGACCTGTGCTGACACTAAAACATGTCAGCCCACAGAACAAAGATGGCAGTCCTCTGGGAGAGCAGGTACACCACACATACATGAAGAAACCCTACAGGAAGCAAATATGTTGCCAGAGACTTTTACTCTGTTTTTGTTGTTTACCCAAGTACAGGATTGGAGGGAGACTGATGGTCGCTGTTTGGGTTTTTGGAAAACAAGGAGGCTGTGGGTTCAAGCTGGATTCTCAGAGATTTCCCCAACCTCTACATTTGCATCTACACTGTCATCTAGTCATGTGACTGAAGTCATCCAGTCACGTGACTGAAGTCATCCAGTCATGTCAGTGATGTCACTTGGCAGGACTGTCATTGCCGTCTCATTCTAGAAAAGAATCCAGACTCCACCTGTGGCTCCATGATAACTGATGGACCTCTGGTTGGAGGCTGGACGATGATGTTTGGACTGGAAGGAAAACTCCTTGTCCAAATTCCATTGTGTTCAAGTTTAAAGTCCCACAATCAGAAGTAGCTGAAGCTGACAGGTGGAGGTTTGGAACTACAAGATGGTGATGTTTTCTTGACTTGATGCTCTGACTGTCAGGGTGGATGACAGCTTCTTCTGCTGCTGCATCTGAGTGGCTAGGATTGGAGGTTTTACCTCCCAAGGTTGTCTGGTTCCAGGGGAAATTTTAAAATTCCAGTCCCCAACCTTGGCTGTTCTGAAACTCTTCTCCTGAATCACTCCTGAGCTGCAGCAAGAACAAATACCAGTGCCAACCAGATCAACTTAATGGCTGCTAACAGCCTCAGACACTTGATTTCCATCAATCTGGAGCCAAGAAGGCACTCACCTGTGGTTCTCCTCCAGGAGGGTCCAGGTTCTGCCATTGGGGCTCCTGGTGCCACTGCCAGAGAGCCTCAGCTGCACACTGCAACATTTCAACAGGAGATTGACATTCCTTCAAATGTCCTGACATCTTATTCCAATGGTTCTGTTCCATATTTATATTTCAAAATAAATCATACAATGAGGGGTGCACGGTGGTGCAGTGGTGCAGTGGTCAGCACTGTGGCCTCACAGCAAAAAGGTTCCGGGTTTGAGTCCCAGCTCTGGCACAGTATCTTTCTGTGTGAGTCTCCATGTTCTCCCTGTTCCTGTGTGGGTTCTCTCTGGTACTCCAGCTTCCTCCACAGTCCAAAGACATCAAGAGAGGACGAGGCTGATTGATTCTCTAAATTGACTGTAGGTATGAATGTGAGTGCGAATGGTTGTTTGTCTCTGTGTGTTGGCCCTGCGATGGACTGGCGACCTGTCCAGGGTGAACCCCACCTCTTGCCCGTAGATGCTGGTATAGGCTCCACACCCCGCGACCCTTACTAGTAAGGAATAAGTGGAAGATGACGACAACGATCACACAATGAAAGCTGCCACAGCTGGTTTAAGAGAGCGAACAAGCTAAGAGATCTGAAACCAGTAAAAAATGCTTTTCTGTGTGCAAACTAGTGAGGGGCATGGAAGGATATTTTACCACCAATACAGAACCCAGACTTTAGTCATGTGATGAGATGGCGACTCTGATTATGAAGTTCATGGACAAAATGTGAATTGAAAGAAAATACATTAAAAAATACGAACTAAACTAAATAAATAAATAAAGAAGCAGCACAAATAACGTTTTCTTCTGCACAAATTTACTGGAATTAGACTGTATTTTTGGTTAATGAGTAGATGAAAGAGTGTCACATATATATTATATACATGTGATACATGAACGTGGCTTTGGACAAAAGCTCAGTGAAACTGTAGGATTGTAGAATTATTTAAACGTACTAAGTGGACTGTTTCAGGTTTCTTGAAGACGCTTCAGCTCTCATCCAAGAGGTGTCTTCAGTTTTCTTCACTGATGGGAGGATTTTTGCTCTAAGGGGGCGGGACCTTCTCCAGAGGTGATTGACACATGCGAGCTCTGGATTTCAGAGTTGTTTTGGTCAGGTTATGTAAGGGAAGTTGACTCAACTGGTATCTGTGTCAGTTAAAAGCCTCACAGTAATTCCATAATCTAGGAGCAGAAACTAGAGACACTCGCGACGAGGATGGGATTCGAACCCACGCGTGCAGAGCACAATGGATTAGCAGTCCATCACCTTAACCACTCGGCCACCTCGTCTGCCGACAGCAACCCTGACCTCTGAAACAGCTGAACTCTTTGGAGCCCATTTGTCAGACATGGACCCAGCAGGAGCCACTGAACACAACTCTGACATCATCAGGCTTCTTCCCAGCAGCTTGGTGCTCCAGAAGGAAGAATCCAGACCATCGCTACATCATCAGAGTGAACACCAGCTGATGTTGACCAGTTTAACAAGCCTTTGACTGCTAAATGACATCCAAGCTCAGATTCTCTTGTCCTGGTAGAACAAGTCAATGTTGAAGAAGACGAGAGCACCAGTCTCTTTCATCCAATGCTGGAACAGCGTTAGACTGAAGGTCTGAAGGTCCCTGGTCTGGTCCAGGTTTCAACAGGGGACCAGCATCAGCCAGCATTTAAATGTGGACAACAGTGGAGGTGAAGCCCACATCAAGGAAACAAGCCTCCTATCACTGTCCTGTGCTGAGTTTCTTTAAAAAAAAGTGAGACAACCTCAAGATTTTCTGTTTCCTCTTGTAGGATTTTGCCACAGAGAATCAGAGCCAATCAAAAGCTTGTTGGACTTTAACGTTGGAGGACTGAACAAGTCATGACATCATCAGTTTTACCTTCACAGGTGCTCAATTTACTTTACTTTCAATTTTACAGAGGTAGAACCTGAAATCGAAGCTGTCTGTCCAAAGAAGTGAGAGCTTCCCAGGTTGTGATGTTCTTGTCTACAGACTCTGTCTTGTATGGAGCTTCAGTCTTTAATGAAAAGACTCCTCCATTAATAACATCACTGTGCCTCTGCAGTGAATCAGTCACTCCATCCATTTTCTGTACCACTGATTTGTTAAAGGTTATGGGGGGGGTGACATTTGGTGAGAAGCAGGGTTCACCCTGAACAGGTCACCAGTCCTCAGGTCCACTGAACAGGTCCCCCATGTGAGATGATGGCGTTGAAGGCAGAGGAGAAGTCCAGGAAGAGAAGGCGGACATAGGAGTTCCTGCTCTCCAGATGGGTGAGGGCTCTGTGGACCACTGGTGAAATGGCGTCATCAGTGGAGCGGTGTTGCCTGTAGGCGTACTGGTGGGGGTCCACAGAGACATTGATGGAGACCTCTATGTGGGCCTTGACCAGCCTCTCAAAGTACTTCATGACTACTGGGGTGAGTGCAATGGGTCGGTAGTCATTTTGGCCTGTCACTGTGGAGCACTTGGGGACAGGGACAATAGTGGCAGTCTTTAGGCAGGTGGGGACAGATGGCAGCGCCCGTGAGGTGTTGAAGATGTCCGCCAGCACCTTGGACAGCTGTTGTGCACAGTCCTTCAGTCCTCACCCTGGGATGTTGTCTGGGCCTGCAGCTTTGCGAGGGTTGATTCCCTGAAAGGTCTTCCTCACGTCTGCTGTGGTCACACTGAGGGGCGTGTCGTCAGGTGGTGGTGTGAGTCTGGTGCTGGGGGGGGGGTGTCAGGGTCCTCGAAGCGGAGAAGAAACTGATTGAAGGAGTGAGGCGCTGGACCTGCTCTACTTGTGAAGTGTCATGAGATAACATTTGTTGTGATTTGGCGCTGTACAAATAAAACTTACTACTTAAATGGAAACTGTCTGGGGGGGGGGGTGTAGCCTCCATCAGGGATGTGTTTGATGTCTGAATTCTGTCTTTGATGTCTGAATTCTGTCTTTGATGTCTGAATTTTGTTCATTGATCTCCTGCTTCAGTCTTTGATCTCTGAGTGATCCTAAACTCATCAAAGTATCACATCACCTTCACAATCTGTAAAGAACCTGGGTGTCATTTTGGACTCTGAGCTGAATTTCATTCCACACGTCAAGAACATAACTAAGAGAGGTTTTTATCATCTTAAGAACAGAGCCAGAATCGCCCGTTCCTCTCAGGCCAACACGGAGGTGCTGATGCATGCTTTTATTTCCAGTCGTTCAGATTCTTGTGGTACCCTGCTGCTCTCTGGTCTCCCCAAAACAACCATCTACAATCTGCAATGACTCCAGAATTCTGCAGCACGTGTGCTGACGAGGACCAGAGGGCGGGAGCTCATTACACCAGTTTTAAAGTCGCTGCATCGGCTCCCCGTGTGTTTCAGGATCAATTTTAAGGTTCTTTTAGTAGTTTTTAAGTGTCTTAATGGTCTTGGCCCACCTTATTTATCTGAACTGCTTTTGTCATATCAACCTTCGCGGACCCTGAGGTCCTCTGGCACCAGCCTTTTAGTCATTCCAAGAGTCAGAACTAAAACCCACGGGGAGGCTGCATCCAGCCATTATGGCCCAAAGTTCTGGAACAGCCAGCCAGAGAACATCAGGACAGCAGAGACTGTTGATGTTTTTAAAAGGAGGCTCAAGACTCCCCTTTTTAGCTTAGCTTTTAACTGACTTAGTCTCTCTTATCCTTTGGTAAGAGAGCTCTTAAAACTTTTAGATTTTATATATATTTTATGTCATTCTGATACTTTAATATGATTGTAATTTCTGTTCTTTCCTATTCTACCTTCTTTTAGTCTTTTAGTTTTTAGCTCCAGTGTTTCCTGGTGGGGGCCCTCCACACTGGGAGGTGTGTCTGGTCCGCCTGCGGGGGCGTCGTCCTTGGGATCGTCCAGGCCCGGAGAGCTGGGGGGCTCTGCATTATATGTGGAGTGTACCCGGTCTGTCCGGGTCGGGGGGTCTGGGTGGCGGCGCTCCCTGTGGTTGTGGGCTGTGGCACCTCCTGGTGAGGATGGCTCCCATAGGTGGTCTTTCCTCACTAGGATTTTCAGTGCCCTGCCATGTTCCTACTGACAGTCAGTGTGTGGTTGTGTGTATGCGTGTGTGTGTGTGGGGGGTAGTGTGTGCATGTATGTGGTCATGTGGGTTGGGAAGGCCGGGTTCTTAACATGTATTTATTGTATTGTTTTATATTTTATTGAATGTTGCCTGTTTTCTCTCAGTTCTGTGAAGCACTTTGTGTTGCAGTCTCTGGATGAAAAGTGCTGTACAAATATAAATAAAGTAAACTAAAGCAGACGGACGACTCGAGAATGAGAGAGGAAAGAGTAAACAAAGCAGACTCTTTTGAGGTCTTCTCCTTGGTTCCTTCATTTTTTGAGAAGACACTGGACTCAACTGCTGTCCATGATTCTGGATTGTGTTGATTGCGTTGTGAACAAGGATTTGGCCAGGTTTTGTAGGCGGGATCACTGGTGTGCGAACACACCTGACGCTGTGGAGAAAAGATGGCGAGCCACCCACAGGAGAGAGACAGTCGGAGTGGAAAATGGCGCTGCAAACCTCACCCACCCAGGTGACACTGACCCTGACGGTGGGATTGTGGTAGGACAGAACTGACAGGTTTCACAGAGACACCTTGAATTTCTTTTGGACTGATAACGGACTGAACGAAAAGACTGGTGATGAACGGGAGAGACTCTGATCATTGATTTGTGAGATTGAGTTGTAAATTGAAATACTTTGGCCCTGAGTTTTATTTTTATAACTTTGTTTTGTTCACGTTTCCTGATTGTGTGCCAAATCGGTGTTCCATGAGTGGGTTTTTGAAAGGGAGTTCAAGCTTGGATAGAGCCGGTGAAACAACCCAACAGGAAGAGGGAACGTAGAACTAAAACTCATAAATAGGCTGAACCAAGATCAAATGAGAACCTAGACTGAGGAAACTCAAATAGACACCGTGAAGTAAACAAACAATCATAGAAATCCAGCCACCAAATTAAACCTCAACTCAAATAAGTTGGGTTAACTTCAAATAAGACTCAAAAGAGGTCAATAACCTGATTCTCCTGAGGTTTGGTTTCTGTCTGTTGGTTGGAGGGAGACTCCTTTATTGAATGTGTGTGGATGTAAAGGGTTTGGAACCAATAGTTTTTGTTTTTCTGACATTTTCTGTCTATAAAGAAGTCGGCAGTTTTATTCACTGACTAGTCTGTGGTCTGTTATTCTTGCATTAGAATCAACCACTCACGTGAGCCTAAAATCTCTGGTCCTCCACCTGAAGTGAGCCACATGGGAACTTTGACCCTCATCAACCATGCAGGGAGGAGTTCTCAGAGTCTGATTGTGCTGATGAATCATCAGAACTCTCCATCACGCCGTGACGAGGACATCTCAGTGTCAAATCTGTTATTTCCTGCTGCCAGTAGGTGGCGCTGTGGTCACTGCTGACCTGTAGATGTGTTCAGACTGGGATGTTGATCAAACCTGGAAGTTTCAAACAGATCTGACAGGTGGAGAGGATTCAGAAGAGTTGAAGCTTCATTTTAGTTGGAGCCTGAAAATGAGGTGAGACTGAGGGCTCACAGGAGTTGCAGGTAGGTGCTGCCCCCTAGTGACCCAGTGGAGAACAACATGTAATGACATGAACGTTCTACATTTTTCCAGTTCTTGACTTCATTCATCCTCCAACTTCTTCAAGCTGGAAGAGAGTGAGATCATTTAAAGTAGAGAGTCAATAATCAGCATCTCATCACTCATTTGTTCTCTGGTGGTGACCTCACGACTCAGCAGTGTGACATCACACATTTCACTGATGTCATCCTCAAGTGTGTCACTCAGTTCATGCAGCCTTCATTGTTTTATTTTATTATTTCCTTTCACTTTGATCTTCACAAAGACAAAGTGCGTCTGATGGAGGCAACACTGATAGAGTGGAATGTTTCAATGTTGCCATGACAACGTGAGGCCCCTCACCTCCTCTGTTCCTTCTGCCGGTCGGCGTCAGAAGAGCAAGATGGCTGCTTCTCCATCTGGGTGGATGAGCAGCTCCTCCCATCTCAGGCAGACGCTCCCTGGCTGCATGTCAGCAGCTCCTCAAAGCTCCTTCTGGTTTCTTTGCTCTCCTGATGCTGCGCTGGTGGATTTGTCCACCTCTCATTCTCCAGGGTTCTCAGCCTCATGTTCTCTCCCTCCTGTTCCAGCTCCTCCAAGTTTCCAGTGGAAGTTTGGCTTTTGTTTGCTACTTTGTCTTTTCTCCTCTGTTGGTGCTTTGAGTTCCTTTGTTGTTCTTTGTCTTTTCATCATTCAAGCCTCCTTTTGTTGAACGCTCCTCTCCCCCGTCTGTATTCGGGTCCTGTTCTCCTCCACTTTGGCCGAGAAGGCGGCCCAACAAGAGTCACCAGTGATGTCACAGCTCCTGGATGCCCCGCCCCTTCATCTGGTGCAGGTCGTGTGATGTCACTGAATCCCACTCAGACCAAACCAGTCAGAGATCAGTGTGTTTGTGTCAGTGATGTCATCGCTGCTGACATCACAGCCCTCCATCCACACACGCCAGACTGAGGTGGAGGAGGTGATGTTGGGGTTTTCAAGGTCTTCGTCATGAGTGGGAGGGGCTGAGCTGGTGAATGATCAGCTGACCAGGTCTGGGCTCAGTTCAGATGTTGAGCCACTGCTGACTGCCATTTGCCTGAGGAAGACCCAACGTTCCCCTCAAGAAATGGAGGGCAGTTTTTAGTGCAGCCTTCATTCTGGTTGGAGTTTTCCTTTCCTTTGCCCTGCACCTCTCTGGTGGGGAGGTGCTCCCTGTTGACAAGGACTCAGTGGAGAAGACTGGACCAGGACCTTCACTGGTTCAAGGAGCACCGAGGCAGAGGGAGGCCCAGACCAGCAGCCAGGTTGACCAGTTTGAAAAGCTGTTCCTCTTCCATGCTGACTTGTTGGTGTCTCCTCTTTTATTCCTGAGTGATTTTAATCTCAGCTCTCTGAACCTGAATGGAGCAGAACCAGGAAATCATTGCAGGAAATCATGGAGGAGAAATGAATGAATGAGACTTCCAGTCAAACTGAGACAAACGTCCAGGTTTGGTCATCAAAGATATCTGACATTCATCAGTAGACTGACAAAGATGCTCATTATTATTGCAGCAGATTAAACTAGAGAATAAAGAGGGTCTCACTTTGGAAAAAATATTGCAGGATATTTTTGTTTTATCAGAGAGGCTTTAATGTCTGTCTTTGATGTCTGAACTCTGACTCTGATGTCATTGGTGGTGACTGAATTCTACCCCCTGACAGACTGAAGGCTCATATTGGCGATACAGGTAGGTGCTGCCCCCTAGTGACCCAATGGAGAACGACATGTAATGACATGAAGATTCTACATTTTTCCACTTGTGAGATAAAAATACCTCACAGCAAGAAGGTTCAGGGTTCCAGTCCCGGCTGGAGCACAGGATCTTTCTGTGTGAGTCTCCATGTTCTCCCTGTTCCTGTGTGGGTTCTCTCTGGTACTCCAGCTTCCTCCCACAGTCCAAAGACATCAAGAGGGGACGAGGCTGATTGATACTCTAAATTGACTGTAGTTGTGACTGTGAGTGTGAATGGTTGTCTGTCTCTATGTGTTGGTCCTGTGATGGACTGGTGACCTGTCCAGGGTGAACCCCGCCTCTCGCCTGTAGATGCTGGGATAGGCTCCACCCCCATGACCCTTATCAGGAATAAGAGGAAGAGAATGGATGGATGGATATTGGAAACGACTACAATACAGTATATAAATATTCTAGTTCCATACATGGGAACCTGGTTCTTCTGCTCTTTAACATCCTCCAATAGGAATGGACCGTCTATGACAAAGCATCAATAAATCTATCAAGGAGGAAGAAGAATTCTGATCAAAGAACTGAAGTCAATCTGGAGATCAGTTGATCTCTGGAAGGAGGAGGAGGAGGCATCCTGTGCTTTTATCTCTCTGTTCATGTTTCCTGCTGAGTGTGTGTGTGTGTGTGTGTGTGTGTGTGTGTGTGTGTGTGTGTGTGTGTGTGTCCCAGCTGCAGCAGTCAGTTCAGGTTCCTTCAGTGTGACTGAGGGAGGTTTCTGTCCGATGGTTTCTCCCAGTGTGAACACAGCCTGACTGCTGATGCTGTGCCGACTCTGACAGTGGTTCAGTTTTTCTCAGTGGCTTTGTTGCTGCTCTCAGATCAGAATGAAAGTTCTCTCAACTCTGAGTTCAGCCTCCACAACATGGAGTCACTTGTTTCTCCTTCCTTTGATCAAATAGCGAACGCTTTTGGACGAGGAGGGAGGAAACCACGGCGTTTCACTGCTTTACATTTAGAATCTCACGCCAAGCCGGAGAAGCAGGTCCTGAATCAGTCACGTGGTCACTGCCGGATGGAGAGGCTTTGGACGTCACCACATACGTCATCAAAATGCGCTTCGAAAGAAGAAGAAGCGGAAGGTTTTCGTTTTCAAACAACAAGGAAAGAAGGAGAAGTCCGTGAACCCCCGGCCTCGGTCTTTGTCTCCTGAAGGCTGAGTGGCGCACGCACACACGCACACACACACATAAACACACACACACACACACACACACACACACACACACAGCCTGTCTTCAGTATAAAATGGTCTTTCACGTTCTCTCACGTTGGAAGATTTCTCTGACTCCATTGTGAATACAGAGATTCTTCATCTGCCACCTGAGTCTTGATCCACTGATTCCTCTGATCCACCTCTTTCTGCTCCAACAAGGCTGACATGGATCAGGTGGGTCCATGTCAGCCAATCAGGAGGTTTCTCCTCTCAGTTAATTTTCTTCATCCCAGTTTAGATTGATTCTTCTCAGCCTGATGAAGGAGCATCTGATCAGGTGTTTGACTGCTTGTTGGTTGTAATTCCATAGATTTTAATCTCAGATGTTATAGAATTAATAAGAACATCATAAAGACCTTTGTCCAACACTTGAAACTCTCCTGTCTGTGGAGGCCCAACTGGCCTTTGGTAGTGAGGTGGTGGATGCATGTGAATGAAATGAGGCTGGTGTTGCTGTGAGGAGCCACTAGAGGGAGACACCTGTCGTTCCTCCCAGCTGACAACGAGGCTTCACAGCTGCATTGGAAGCTGTCCTTTATTGGTCCCAACTGTCTTGAGCTCAGGAGCCAAACTCACCAACAACACTTCCTCCTGGTCATGTGGTCTGTTTGTCAGGAGATTCCCAATCCAAAGTTGTTGACACACAAGAGAAGAAAACACGTCAAAGTTTGTTCATTTTTATGAATCAAACTGAAAATGAACAGAAGAGTGACGATGAAAATGGATTCAAAAATAATAAATAATCATGAATAATGAATAAATACTCAGAATTTACTGGCATTTGACTGCATTTTGTGGTTAATCAGTCGATGAAAGAGGAACATATATGTTATATACATGTGATGTACGTACGTGGCTGTGGACAAAAGCGTCTGCTCAATGAAATTGTAGGATTGTAGACTTCTATAAATGTAGAATATAATTGTAGAAATGCTCTCTCTCACCACCCCCAACGTCTGTGCCAGGGTCTCTGGCCAGTGGTCAGTGGCTCCTATCACCTGCCCAGGATGGATCCAGCTTGCTTGTCTTTGTAATTCTGCACTTATTAGAGACCTGGAAACAAAGGAATGCTGAAAAAGAGAAAATAGGACCTCACACAAATGGGCTTGTGACAGAAATTAAGATCATTTTGTGAATTTCCATCCTCTTCAAATGTGTGTGTGAATGTGGTCGTTGTGGCTGAGTGGTGAAGGCGATGGACTAGAAATCCATTAGGGTCTCCCTGCTCAGGTTGGAGTCCTGCCAGCAACGTTAAGCTGTTGATGTTCCATGTCAGGGTGAACGTCCTACCTGTGCCTGATTCAGTGTGGTGGCTCACACCTGAATTTATCCTAACAAGCTAACTTCTTAACGCCAATCTACACAGTTTGAATCATCAAAACCTCAAACTGCAGTAAGAATTTTCAATTCTCTCATCCACAACAATCCTCATCAATAAAATCTGGAAGAAGGAACCGCAGAAAGTCTGCAGGAGAACGTAGACGAGTGCTGCCACCGACCCGTCATGGGGAGGACCGGTAACGTGGCGACCCCACTTCCCAAAAGAAGCCGACCGTCCAGCGCACCCTCATCACCCAATAAGGACCTCGGGGACATCCTGGACTCAGTTGACAGGAAACTAACAAGTTCCGATGCTTGACTCTCTCGTGGAAATCCTCCACAAAGAGCCTCCATGAGTCTCTGGGACTCAGCCAGCAAAAGGTGGCTTCACTGGCCGCTAGAAATCAAGCCCTTCAAGCCTCCAGCCTCCCATCACTGTTTCCTCCCTCTCAAATATGTATCCTGAAATATGGATTTGAGTCTTTAGATGCTGTAACGTCCAAAGATCATATTCTTATTGACCCTCCCCCTTCTTTGTTCCACCATGGAAAGAGGAGAACTTTATTCTAGTTTAGTGGATGAACATAGAGGGACTACACCTGGATCTCTGTGTTTAACAAACAATTGAGTTAAACATCAGGAGTCATGAGTTTGCTCAAAACTAATGACTTGGACTGAGTTCAGTGAGTTCATAGCCAACAATTCTCCATCAGCCAGCACATCCTGCAAAAGCAATGATGACAATTTTCCTTTTAAAAAGCAGGAACGTTGCGCAGATCCAGGATCAGTGGGAACGGCTGTTTGCTTTAAACGGTTGGGGGGAAAGAGTCGATTTATTGTCGAGTCAATGTTATTTATATTGTGCCACATCACAACAAAAGTTCTCTCAAGACACTTGACAGGTAGAGCAGGTCCAGAACCACACTCCTTCAATGAATTCACGTATGTGAAGATATTCAACTGATGTGACAAATTCTCATGACAATGAGTCCAGAGAGCCTGTCAGCATTGACATTCCCCTGGTGTCAGGGAAGTCATGTCAACGGACCTGGAGCCTGTAGTTGGTGTCCATCCTTGATATCCTCACAAACAGGTCATCAAACTTGGCCCTCGTCAGCTTGAAGGACAGCTGGAAACGGCCTTCGTCCAGGCACAGTTCTTGGAGAAAGTGAGTTAAGAAGTTTAGAGTTCCAAGAAGCTTCTTCAGTTCGTTCAGTTTGGTCCTGGAGAACTGTTCAATGTGTCAGGACTTCAGAAGCTCCAATCCTCTCTAAGGTCCAGAAGCGTGGAAGAGATTATAAATGAGAGAAGCAGGGCCCTCCCTCAGAACTGAACCAGCTCAGTTGGGAGAGCCTTAGACTGAAGATCTAAAGGTCCCTGGTCCGATCCCAGGTTTCAGCAGAGGAGCAGCATTGACTTTACTTTCCAGTGGAGGAACTGCAGACATGAAGGAAACTAACATCTTGTCCTGTGCATTCTTGTGACATTCAGGACATTTTTGGAGCCTCTTGTTGGATTTTGCCACAGAGAATCAGAGCCAATCAAAAGCCTGGTGGACTTCAACATGGAGGATTGAACAAGTCAAGAAAGCATCAGTTTGACCTTCACAGGTGTTTCTGTTCCTGTCTCAATGCTGTAGAAAGAGCCTGAGGAGCTCAGACGGTAGAGCATCAGACTTTTAATCTGAGGGTCCAGGGTTCAAGTCCCTGTTCAGGTGCTGTGGAGGTTCCACTGTTTGACAACATGGTACTGGATGAAGTTTAGTGTTGAACAAACTGTCATCATCAAAAGTAGAAGTGTTCTTGTCTTGACGCTGTGAGACTGTTGCTAGAAAAGTGACCAACAATAATTTCATGTGGCATGCAATTAACAAAAGACCACAAATGACACTGGTCAAGTTAATTTTATTTGTATTGCACCAAATCACAACAAAGTTCTCTCGTGACTCTTTACGAGAAGAGCAGGTCCAGCACCAAACTCCTTCAATGAACCTCCACCCAACAATTCTCCATCAGCAGCACATCCTGCAACAGTGGTGATGAAAACCTTCCTATTAACAGGCAGGAACGTCGAGCAGATCCAGGATCAGTGGGGACGAGGTTACAAACAAAGGTACCTCAAAACCTCAAAATAATGCTACAGTGATGTCGGAAGAATTGCTCATGATCTCAAAATGATGCGACAGTAATGGAAGAAGAGTTGCTAATAACCTCAAAATAATGCTACAATGATGTTGTAAAAATTGCTATTGAACTCAAAATGATGCTAACAGTAATGTAGTGAAAGTTTCGAATAACCTCAAAGTGATGCTGACAGTCATGTAGTAAGAGTTGCTACTAACCTCAAAATAATGCTACAGTAATGTAGTAAAAGTTGCTACGAACCTCAAAATATTGCTACAGTGATGTCGGAAGAATTCCTAATGATCTCAAAATGATGCGATAGTGATGTCATAAGAATTGCTAATGAACTCAAAATGATGCTAACAGTAATGTAGTGATAGTTGCTAATAAACTCAAAGTGATGCTGACACTAATATAGTAAGAGTAGCTACCAACCTCAAAATGATGCGACAGTGATTTAGTATGAATTGCTAATGAACTAAAAAAGATGCTAAATGTAATGTAGAAAGTGTTTCGAACAACCTCAAAGTGATGCTGACAGTCATGTAGTAAGAGTTGCTACTAACCACAAAATAATGATACAGTGATGTCGGAAGAATTGCTAATGAACTCAAAGTGATGCTAACAGTAATGTAGTGAAAGTTTCGAATAACCTCAAAGTAATGCTGACAGTGATGTAGTAAGAGTTGCTTCGAACCTCAAAATGATGCGACAGTGATGGAGTAAGAATTGCTAATAAACTCAAAATGATGCTAACAGTAATGTAGTGATAGTTGCTATAAACTCAGTGATTCTTTCAGCAATGAAGTGAAAGTTTCGAACAACCTCAAAGTGATGCTGACAGTCATGTAGTAAGAGTTGCTACGAACCTCCAAAAAATGCGACAGTAATGTAGTAAGAGTTACTACGAACCTCAAAATATTGCGACAGTGATGTCAGAAGAATTGCTAATGATCTCAAAATGATGCGACAGTGATGTAGTAAGAATTGCTAATGAACTCAAAATGATGCTAACAGTAATGGAGTGAAACTTTCGAATAACCTCAAAGTGATGCTGACAGTCATGTAGTAAGTGTTGCTACGAACCTCAAAATATTGCGACGGTGATGTCGGAAGAATTGCTAATGAACTCAAGATGATGCTAACAGTAATGTAGTGGTAGTTGCTAATCAAGTCAGTGATGCTTACAGTAATGTAGTAAGAGTTGCTACGAACCTCAAAATAATGCGACAGTGATGTCAGAAGAATTGCTAAAGATCTTAAAATGATGCGACAGTGATGTAGTAAGAATTGCTCATGAACTTAAAATGATGCTAACAGTAATGTAGTGATAGTTGCTAATCAAGTCAGTGATGCTTACAGTAATGTAGTAAGAGTTGCTACGAACCTCAAAATAATGCGACAGTAATATAGTAAAAGTTGCTACGAACCTCAAAATATTGCGACAGTGATGTCGGAAGAAATGCAAATGAACTTAAAATGATGCTAACAGTAATGTCGTGATAGTTGCTAATCAACTCAGTGATGCTTATAGTAATGTAGTAAGTGTTTCGAATAACCTCACAGTGATGGTGACAGTCATGTAGGAAGAGTTGCTACGAACCTCAAAATATTGCGACAGTGATGTCGGAAGAATTGCTGATGAACTCAAAATGATGCGAACAGTAATGTAGTGATAGTTGCTAAGAAACTCAGTCATGCTTACAGTAATGTAGTAAGAGTTTTGAATAACCTCAAAGTGATGCTGACAGTCATGTAGTAAGAGTTGCAACGAACCTCAAAATAATGCGAAAGTAATGTAGTAAAAGTTGCTACGAACCTCAAAATATTGCGACAGTGATGTCAGAAGAATTGCTAAAGATCTTAAAATGATGCGACAGTGATGTAGTAAGAATTGCTCATGAACTTAAAATGATGCTAACAGTAATGTAGTGATAGTTGCTAATAAACTCAAAGTGATGCTGACAGTAATGTAGTAGGAGTTGCTACGAACCTTAAAATAATGCAACAGTAATGTACTAAGAGTTGCTACGAACCTCAAAATATTGCGACAGTGATGTAGGAAGAATTGCTAATGAACTTAAAATGATGCTAACAGTAATGTAGTGATAGTTGCTAATCAACTCAGTGATGCTTACAGTAATGTAGTAAGTGTTTTGAATAACCTCAAAGTGATGGTGACAGTCATTAGGAAGAGTTGCTAAGAACCTCAAAATAATGTGACAGTGATGTCAGAAGAATTGCTAATGATCTCAAAATGATGCTACAGTGATTTAGTAAGAATTGCTAATGAACTCAAAATGATGCTAACAGTAATGGAGTGAACGTTTCGAATAACTTCAAAGTGATGCTGACAGTCATGTACTAAGAGTTGCTACGAACCTCAAAATAATGCGACAGTAATGTAGTTAAAGTTGCTACGAACATAAAATATTGCGACAGTAATGTCGGAAGAATTGCTAATGAACTCAAGATGATGCTAACAGTCATGTAGTGATAGTTGCTCAGAAACTCAGTGATGCTTACAGTCATGTAGTAAGAGTTTCGAAGAACCTCAAAGTGATGCTGACAGTCATTTAGTAAGAGTTGCTAATGAACTCAATTCAATGCTACAGTGATGTCGTGAGAATTGCTGATAAACTCAAAATGATGCTAACAGTAATGTAGTGATAGTTGCGAATAAACTCAAAGTGATGCTGACAGTAATGTAGTGATAGTTGCTAATGAAGTCAGTGATGCTTACAGTAATGTACTAAGTGTTTCGACACAACCTCAAAGTGATGCTGACAGTAATGTAGTAAGAGTTGCTACGAACCTTAAAATAATGCAACAGTAATGTAGTAAGAATTGCGAATGAACTCAAAATGATGCCAACAGTAATGGAGTGAAACTTTCGAATAACCTCAAACTGATGCTGACAGTCATGTAGTAAGTGTTACTACGAACCTCAAAATAATGCGACAGTAATGTAGTAAACGTTGCTACGAACCTCAAAATATTGCGACAGTGATGTCGGAAGAATTGCTAATGAACTCAAAATGATGCTAACAGTAATGTAGTGATACTTGCTAACCACCTCAGTGATGCTTACAGTAATGTAGTTAGTGTTTCGAATAACCTCAAAGTGATGCTGACAGTCATGTAGTAAGAGTTGCTACGAACATCAAAATGTTGCGACAGTGATGTAGGAAGAATTGCTCATGAACTTAAAATGATGCTAACAGTAATGTAGTGATAGTTGCTAATCAACTCAGTGATGCTTACAGTAATGTAGTAAGTGTTTTGAATAACCTCAAAGTGATGCTGACAGTCTTGTACTAAGAGTTGCTACGAACCTCAAAATAATGCGACAGTGATGTCAGAAGAATTGCTCAAGATCTCAAAATGATGCGACAGTGAATTAGTAAGAATTGTCATGAACTCAAAATGATGCTAACAGTAATGGAGTGAACGTTTCGAATAACCTCAAAGTGATGCTGACAGTCATGTACTAATAGTTGCTACGTACCTCAAAATAATGCCACAGTAATGTAGTAAAAGTTGCTACGAACCTCAAAATATTGCGACAGTGATGTCGGAAGAATTGCTAATGAACTCAAGATGATGCTAAAAGTAATGGAGTGATAGTTGCTAAGAAACTCAGTGATGCTTACAGTAATGTAGTAAGAGTTTCGAACAACCTCAAAGTGATGCTGACAGTAATGTAGTGAGTGTTGCTAGGAACCTTAAAATAATGCAACAATAATGTAGTAAGAGTTGCTACGAACCTCAAAATAATGCGACAGTGATGTCAGAAGAATTGCTAAAGATCTCAAAATGATGCGACAGTGAATTAGTAAGAATTGTCATGAACTCAAAATGATGCTAACAGTAATGGAGTGAACGTTTCGAATAACCTCAAAATGATGCTGACAGTCATGTACTAAGAGTTGCTACGAACCTCAAAATATTGCGACAGTGATGTCGGAAGAATTGCTAATGAACTCAAGATGATGCTAACCGTAATGTAGTGATAGTTGCTAATCAAGTCAGTGATGCTTACAGTAATGTAGTAAGTGTTTCGAATAACCTCTAAGTGATGCTGACAGTCATGTAGTAAGAGTTGCTACTAACCTCAAAATAATGCGACAGTGATGTCGTGAGAATTGCTCAACAACTCAAAATGATGCAAACAGTAATGTAGTGATAGTTGCTCATAAACTCAAAGTGATGCTGACAGTAATGTAGTAAGAGTTGCTACGAACCTTAAAATAATGCAACAATAATGTAGTAAGAGTTGCTACGAACCTCAAAATAATGCGACGGTAATGTAGTAAAAGTTGCTACGAACCTCAAAATATTGCGACAGTGATTTCGCAAGAAATGCTAATGAACTCAAAATGATGCTAACAGTAATGTAGTGATAGTTGCTAATCAAGTCAGTGATGCTTACAGTAATGCAGTAAGAGTTTCGAACAACCTCAAAGTGATGCTGACAGTCATTTAGTAAGAGTTGCTAATGAACTCAATTGAATGCTACAGTGATGTCGTGAGAATTGCTCAACAACTCAAAATGATGCTAACAGTAATGTAGTGATAGTTGCTAAAAAACTCAAAGTGATGCTGACAGTAATGTAGTAAGAGTTGCTCGGAACCTTAAAATAATGCAACAATAATGTAGTAAGAGTTGCTACGAACCTCAAAATATTGCGACAGTGATGTCGGAAGAATTGCTCATGAACTCATGATGATGCTAACAGTAATGGAGTGAAACTTTCGAATAACCTCAAAGTGATGCTGACAGTCATGTAGTAAGAGTTGCTACGAACCTCAAAATAATGCGACAGTAATGTAGTAAAAGTTACTACGAACCTCAAAATATTGCGACAGTGATGTCAGAAGAATTGCTAAAGATCTAAAAATGATGCGACAGTGATTCAGAAAGAATTGCTCATGAACTCAAAATGATGCTAACAGTAATGGAGTGAACGTTTCGAATAACCTCAAAGTGATGCTGACAGTCTTGTACTAAGAGTTGCTACGAACATCAAAATAATGCGACAGTGATGTCAGAAGAATTGCAAATGATCTCAAAATGATGCGACAGTGATGTAGTAAGAATTGCTAATGAACTCAAAATGATGCTAACAGTAATGGAGTGAAACTTTCGAATAACCTCAAAGTGATGCTTACAGTCATGTAGTAAGTGTTATTACGAACCTCAAAATAATGCGACAGTAATGTAGTAAAAGTTGCTACGAACCTCAAAATATTGCGACAGTGATGTCGGAAGAATTGCTCATGAACTCAAGATGATGCTCACAGTAATGGTGTGAAACTTTCGAATAACCTCAAAGTGATGCTGACAGTCATGGAGTAAGTGTTGCGACGAACCTCAAAATAATGCGACAGTTATGTAGTAAAAGTTGCTACGAACCTCAAAAAAATGCGACAGTAATGTAGTGATAGTTGCTAATCAACTCAGTGATGCTTACAGTAATGTAGTAAGTGTTTCGAATAACCTCAAAGTGATGCTGACAGTCATTTAGTAAGAGTTGCTAATGAACTCAATTCAATGCTACAGTGATGTCGTGAGAATGGCTCATAAACTCAAAATGATGCGTTGCTAATAAACTCAAAGTGATGCTGACAGTAATGTAGTAAGTGTTGCTACGAACCTTAAAATAATGCAACAATAATGTAGTAAGAGTTGCTACAACCTCAAAATATTGCGACAGTGATGTCGGAAGAACTGCTAATGATCTCAAAATGATGCTAACATTAATGTAGTAAGAATTGCTAATGAACTTAAAATGATGCGAACAGTGATGTCGTGAGAATTGCTCATAAACTCAAAATGATGCTAAAAGTAATGTAGTGATAGTTGCTAATAAACTCAAAGTGATGATGACAGTAATGTAGTAAGAGTTGCTACGAACCTTAAAATAATGCAACAATAATGTAGTAAGAGTTGCTACGAACCTCAAAATAATGCGACAGTGATGTCAGAAGAATTGCTAATGATCTCAAAATGATGCAACAGTTATTTAGTAAGAATTGCTAATGAACTCAAAATGATGCTAACAGTCATGTAGTAAGTGTTTCGAACAACCTCAAAGTGATGCTGACAGGCATGTACTAAGAGTTACTACGAACCTCAAAATAATGCGACAGTAATGTAGTAAAAGTTGGTACGAACCTCAAAATATTGCGACAGTGATGTCGGAAGAATTGCAAATGATCTCAAAATGATGCGACAGTGATGTAGTAAGAATTGCTAATGAACCCAAAATGATGCTAACAGTAATGGAGTGAAACTTTCAAATAACCTCAAAGTGATGCTTACAGTCATGTAGTAAGTGTTGCTACGAACCTCAAAATAATGCGACAGTAATGTAGTAAAAGTTGCTACGAACCTCAAAATATTGCGACAGTGATGTCGGAAGAATTGCTAATGAACTCAAGATGATGCTAACAGTAATGTAGTGATAGTTGCTAATAAACTCAGTGATGCTTACAGTAATGTAGTAAGTGTTTCGAATAACCTCAAAGTGATGCTGACAGTCATGTAGTAACAGTTGCTACGAACCTCAAAATAATGCGAAAGTAATGTAGTAAAAGTTGCGACGAACCTCAAAATATTGCGACAGTGATGTCGGAAGAATTGCTACTGAACTCAAAATGATGCTAAAAGTAATGGAGTGAAAGTTTCGAATAACCTCAAAGTGATGCTGACAGTCATGTAGTAAGTGTTTCGAACAACCTCAAAGTGATGCTGACAGGCATGTCATAAGAGTTGCTACTAACCTCAAAATGATGCTAACAGTAATGTCGTGATAGTTGCTCATGAACTCAAAGTGATGCTGACAGTAATGTAGTAAGTGTTTCGAACAACCTCAAAGTGATTATGACAGTCATGTAGTAAGGGTTGCTACGAACCTTAAAATAATGCAACAGTAAAGTAGTAAGAGTTGCTATGAACATCAAAATAATGCGACAGTGATGTCAGAAGAATTGCTAATGATCTCAAAATGATGCGACAGTGATGTAGTAAGAATTGCTAATGAACTCAAAATGATGCTAACAGTAATGGAGTGAAAGTTTCGAATAACCTCAAAGTGATGCTGACAGTCATGTACTAAGAGTTGCTACGAACCTCAAAATAATGCGACAGTAATGTAGTAAAAGTTGCTACGAACCTCAAAATATCGCGACAGTGATGTCAGAAGAATTGCTAATGAACTCAAAATGATGCTAACAGTAATGTAGTGATAGTTGCTAATAAACTCAGTGATGCTTACAGTAATGTAGTAAGTGTTTCGAAAAACCTCAAAGTGATTCCGACAGTCATGTAGTAAGAGTTGCCACTAACCTCAAAATAATGCGACAGTGATGTCAGAAGAATTGCGAAAGATCTCAAAATGATGCGACAGTGATTTAGAAAGAATTGCTAATGAACTCAAAATGATGCTAACAGTAATGGAGTGAACGTTTCGAATAACCTAAAAGTGATGCTGACAGTCATGTAGTAAGTGTTGCTACTTACCTCAATTTAATGGTACAGTGATGTCTATGAATTGCTAATAAACTCAAAATGATGCTAACTGTAATGTAGTGATAGTTTCTAATAAACTCAAAGTGATGCTGACAGTAATGTAGTAAGAGTTGCTACGAACCTTTTAATAATGCAACGGTAATGTAGTAAAAGGCAAGGCAATTTATTTAAAAGTTGCTACGAACCTCAATTTAATGCGACAGTGATGTGGTGAGAGTTGATAGTAATTTCAAAATCACGCTAAAGTGATGTAATGAGAGTTGCTTCATACCTAAGAAATGATGCTAAAGTGATGTGGTGAGAGTTGCTACTTACCTAATAAATGATGCTACAGTG
The DNA here is from genome assembly GCF_037954235.1 of Aulostomus chinensis. Lineage (NCBI taxonomy): Eukaryota > Metazoa > Chordata > Actinopteri > Syngnathiformes > Aulostomidae > Aulostomus > Aulostomus chinensis. The sequence goes on from NC_141320.1 coordinate 39,858,939, forward strand.
ATGTGGTGAGAGTTGCTACGATCCTCAAAATGATGCTAAAGTGATGTAATGAGAGTTGCGACAAACCTAAGAAGTGATGCTACAGTGATGTCGTGAGAGTTGCTACATACCTAAGAAATGATGCTACAGTAATGTCGTGAGAGTTGCGACTATCCTCAAAATTATGCTACAGTGATGTAATGAGAGTTGCTACAAATGTCCAAATGATGCTCGAGTGATGTAATGAGAGTTGCTAAAAAACCTAAGAAATGATGCTGCAGTGATGTCATGAGAGTTACTACAAACCTAAGAAATGATGCTACAGTGATGTGGTGAGAGTTGAAAGTAATTTCAAAATCACGCTGAAGTGATGTAATGAGAGTTGCTACGAATCTCAAAATGATGCGACAGTAATGTCGTGAGAGTTGCTACGAATCTCAAAATGATGCTTCAGTAATGTCGTGAGAGTTGCGACTATCCTCAAAATGATGCGACAATGATGTAGTGAGAGTTGCTACGATCCTCAAAATGATGCTACGGTGATGTTATGACAGTTGCTACTAACCTAAGAAATTATGCTGACAGTGTTGTGGTGAGAGTTGATAGTAATTTCAAAATCATGCTAAAGTGATGTCATGAGAGTTGCTTCTAACCAAACAAATGATGCGATAGTGATGTGGTGAGATTTGCTACGAACCTCAAACTGATACTTCCAGAAATGTCGTGAGAGTTGCTACAAACCTCAAAATGATGCTGCAGTGATGTCATGGGAGTTGCTACTAACCTAAGAAATGATGCTCCAGTGATATAATGAGAGTTGCTACAAATGTCAAAATGATGCAACAGTGATGTAGTGAGAGTTACTACGATCCTCAAAATGATGCTACAGTGATGTGGTGAGAGTTGATAGTAATTTCAAAATCACGCTAAAGTGATGTCGTGAGAGTTGCGAATAACCTAAGAAGTGATGCTACAGTGATGTGGTGAGAGTTGATACTAATTTCAAAATAATGCTAAAGTGGTGTAGTGAGAGTTGCTACGAACCGCAAAATGATGCTACAGTGATGTAATGAGAGTTGCTACAAACCTAAGAAGTGATGCTACAGTGATGTGGTGAGAGTTGATAGTAATTTCAAAATGATGCTAAAGCGGTGTAATGAGAGTTGCTACTTCCCGAAGAAATGATGCTACAGTGATGTCGTGAGGTTTGCTACGAACCGCAAAATGATGCTACAGTGATGTAATGAGAGTTGCTACGAATCTCAAAATGATGCTAGAGTGATGTAGTGAGAGTTGCTACAAACCTCAAAATGATGCTACAGTGATGTAATGAGAGTTGCTACAAACCTAAGAAGTGATGCTACAGTGATGTGGTGAGAGTTGACAGTAATTTCAAAATGATGCTAAAGCGGTGTAATGAGAGTTGCTACTTCCCTAAGAAATGATGCTACAGTGATGTCGTGAGGTTTGCTACGAACCGCAAAATGATGCTAGAGTGATGTAGTGAGAGTTGCTACAAACCTCAAAATGATGCTACAGTGATGTCATGGGAGTTGCTACTAACCTAAGAAATGATGCTACAGTGATGAAATGAGAGTTGCTACGAATGTCAAAATGATGCTTCCAGTAATGTAGTGAGAGTTGCTACAAACCTCAAAATGATGCTACAGTGATGTCATGGGAGTTGCTACTAACCTAAGAAATGATGCTACAGTGATGAAATGAGAGTTGCTACGAATGTCAAAATGATGCTTCCAGTAATGTCGTGAGAGTTGCTACTTACCTCAAAATGATGTGACAGTGATGTAGTGAGAGTTGCTACTTACCTCAAAATGATGCTACAGTGATGTTATGACAGTTGCTACTAACCTAAGAAATTATACTGACAGTGTTGTGGTGAGAGTTGATAGTAATTTCAAAATCATGCTAAAGTGATGTAATGAGAGTTACGACTTACCTAAGAAATGATGCTACAGTGATGTAGGCAGAGTTGCTACTGACCTAAGAAATGATGCTACAGTGATGAATTGAGAGTTGCTACGAACCTCAAAATGTTGCAACAGTGATGTAATGAGAGTTGCTTAAAACCTCAAAATGATGCTACAGTCATTTCGTGAGAGTTGCGACAAACCTCAAAATGATGTTGAAAGTGATGTAGTGAGAGTTGCTAAAAACCTCAAAACGATGCAGGGTGACTTTGTGGAAAGTCTTGCACTCCCAACACATTCATTCTCACGAATGCAGTGACAGGTCAGAGCCAAGGGAGCCTCCATGTCCACAGATGTCCACATGGCAGCTGGACTTCCTTTTTCACTCCTTCCCGTTCCTCCTGGTACTTTTTGGCCACCGTTTGTTTGATGGTCTGAAAATGACACCCAGAGTAAATCAATACATTGAAATTAGAGATGAAATAAACTGGAGATATCAACGACTGCTTTAGATCATTTCCACACAAACCTTTCTGGTTGGCAAACATATGAGGCTCAAGGACCTGAACCAGTTCCCTGAACCCTTCCCTCTCAACAGTGCTGAGGGGCTGGCAGTCCTTCAGGATGAAATTCAGCAGAGCCTCATCCAGCATCTGCTTCCTGGAAGCTGGATGGTTAAAGATGAAGGAGAGAAGAAATGAATAGGAATTAATTCTCCATGAAGCAACTGTGAGTCAGTTGGAGAGTGGCTGTATACCTGAGTTCATCCTGGTGGATCTGGGACTTCATTCTCATGCCTGGCCCCATCATGCCTCAGCACTGAAGAGGTGCTTTTGTTGAGATGAGACGCTTCTGTCCAACAAATGCCACATTCAACCTGCAGAAAAGAACAGGAGTACTCAGCTAAAAGTTCCTTTCTTCATGGTGACTGGTGTTTCTTAGTCTTAGACCACCAGGTTTCCAATGAGGTGTATCGGATACGTTGTTGTGTGCCGCTGAAATCCGTCCAATTCCGGCGTTGTTTCCTCATGAAATATGTTTGCCTTAAAGCTCATTAAAGTGTTGAACCACAATATCGTTCACCATAACTGAGTCAACTTCAACATAACCTACTTCTACATTCCAGTCCCGGCTGCTCCTGTTCTGCTGCAGTCCAGAAAACAACAACCCGATACAATTGGCGCTCCTTCCCACAGCTCCGGCCCGGATCCGCATGGTTCCGCTGACTGACTGTGAGACGCGCTCCCTCCAGAGTGGCACAGCCCGATGGGGGTCCTTATCTGGCACGGGGGCGTCAGACAGCTGCGACTGGAAAGCCTTGTTTATTCTGCGTCGTTGCTCTGCAATTCACATCCAAGCCGCTAGGGGGTGTGGCTTTGTCTTTGTATTGTTTACGGGGCTCTTGTCGGATTCCTTGGTTTTCTTCCGGTCACAGACAACAATTGTTGGCCATTTGTCAGTCTTTGTAGTGCCGCGAAGAGGCGTTGTAGAGGTGGTCGTACTTGAGCACCTCCTCGATAATCCTTTCTTCAGCTTGGTCCATTTTTTCTTGGAGCCTTCACCACAGAAACTTTGAAAATGGCGGTGTTGCTGTGCTGCGACTGAACCGGAAATAACGTTCTGAGCGGACCAATCACAGTCCTCGACGTTGACGTCACCACGCGTCGACGCGATGCGTAAGTAGGATTTTTTGGAGGCGCGTTTCAGGCTACGGCGTACGGTCTGCGACGACGGCGTAGGTACGAATACTACTCGACACAGAAGCATAAATCAGGCTTAAATCAGGCTTCATAGTCCAACAGGAAGTTAGCATGTCAGGGATGAGACACCCTCATAGTCCAAAAGGAAGTTAGCATGTCAGGGATGAGACACCCTCATAGTCCAACAGGAAGTTAGCATGTCATCATGGAAAAGTTGATTGTTCAACTCAATGTTTTTCCCATTGGGAGGAGATTTGTTGTTCCACCATGAAGTCTTTTCTGGTGATGAGTTTGTGTGTTGTAGTAGCATGAAGATATCTTGTTATCATGATCAACTCCTCTGGCCTGGTGGAAGAACGCTGCTGTGTTTGGATTCAGAAGAGTCAAATCTGAACCAGGGACTTGGAGTTTTATCCTCGGTCTCCGGACTCATAAAATGGAGACCGGCCCAGTTTGACACTTTTGAACTCCTCCATGATGTTCAAATCTCATGACTGAGATTCGTGATTGGAAACATCGGCGGTTCAGGAAAGAAAACATGTACCATTGAACATCGCTCTCATCCTTCTACTCAGAACGCTGCGGTGGACTCCACCGTGTCCAGGCTTTGGGCAGATACGTCTTCATCCTCCACCACCACCAGCCGCTCCACCCCACCCACCCTGTGCAGGTCTACATTACCAGGGTCGGATCTGGCAGGGTGGAGGATCTTTGATTCATCTTAGCTTTCCTGCTCCGGCTGTTTGAGAAACATTCAAATGGAGATGGTTGTTTGTGTCTTTCAGGCCACGCCAACGCCTCCTTCTGTCCCCACGCTTACGGCTGCCGAAACGTGCCGGTGTCTGAAAACCAGATCATTCTGGATGTGCCGGACCACCAGGTCCTCCTCACCTGCAGGTTCCTGCAGGCAGAGCCCTGTGGTGGTAGGTTTCCTGCTCCTCTGCTGGACTGATACCCTCTCCCTTTCCCCACACGTATCTGCTGTTTCTACTCTGTGCCTCCTTCTCCTCTGTCAGGCCTGGACTTCTTCCTTCTGTCTCTCCAGGATCACGTCCTGGTGGTGCCTGAGAGCAGCTCCAGCTCCAGCTCCCTGAACCAAGAACCACTGGAGAAATCTGACCACTTCATCAGCAACTGTGGCCTCAACAGCTTTCATGTCAAGTCGGTGTTTCTCAGCCTGAGTTGGTCCATGTTCTGTATCCCTGAATGTTCTAGAGGAACTAAACTGGGCCTGACTGGGACGCTTCTGTCTGCTCAGATTTGGGTTGTGAATGCATTCAGATGTCATTTACAAGCATTGGAACTAAAGACCTGAGCCTCAAGAATATTTAGTTCTTGATTTACTTTCTCTTGCAGGGTTTCATTTTGTGCTAATTTTCTTTTTAAGATCTTTTTTGTTGTCCTGCCATTTAGCAAGTTTGGCTAATAACCTTTTCCCCACTAAACTAATTTTCCTAAAATGTCTCGCTAACGTTTCCTTTTTCTCTGTCGTCCCTCCTGTCCTTCGTCTCCATTCTGTCTCAGCTATGCTGTGTCTCTTGGGCTCTCTTCACCAACAGCGCCCTGCCTTGTGCCTGCCATGAGGTTGGAGCTGAGAGTGACACCTGCGAGTCATTTGGTGGTCGGTGCCGCTGCAGGCCCCACGTGATTGGCCGAGACTGCTCCATGTGTGCCGCGGGCTGCTGGGGATTCCCCACTGCAGACGTGAGTGTCAGATTGGATGAAGGATGAGTAATAAGGGCTTTTAATGATGAGTGAGAGGACGGACCAAACCAACCTGTCCAACCATCAGAGGACAGTTTGTTGTTCTAGTTTTAACACTTACTACATTACTGTAAGCATCACTGAGTTGATTAGCAACTATCACTACATTACTGTGAGCATCATTTTGAGTTCATTAGCAATTCTTCCGACATCACTGTCACGTCATTTTGACATCATTAGCAATTCTTCCTAAATCACTGTAGCATTATTTTGAGGTTATTAGCAACTCTTACTACATGACTGTCAGCATCACTTTGAGGTTATTCCAAACTTTCACTCCATTACTGTTAGCATCATTTTGAGTTCATTAGCAATTATTACAACATCACTGTCGCATCATTTTGAGATCATTAGCAATTCTTCCGACATCACTGTCGCATTATTTGGAGGTTCGTAGCAACTCTTACTACATTATTGTTGCATTTTTTAAGGTTCGTAGCAACTCTTACTACATTACTGTTGCATTATTTTGAGGTTCGTAGCAACTCTTACTACATGACTGTCAGCATCACTTTGAGGTTATTATAAACTTTCACTACATTACTGTTAGCATCATTTTGAGTTCATTAGCAATTCTTCCGACATCACTGTCAGCATCATTTTTAGGTTACTCGCAACTCAAACCACATGACTGTCAGCATCACTTTGAGGTCATTCAAAACTTTCACTACATTACTGTTCACATCATTTTGAGTTTATTTGCAATTCTTCCGACATCACTGTAGCATTATTTTGAGGTTATCAGCAACTATCACTACATCACTGTGCCATCATTTCAGATCATAAGCAATTCTTACGACATCACTGTCACATCATTTTGAAGTTCGTAGTAACTCTTACTACATTACTGTTGCATTATTTTAAGGTTTGTAGCAACTCTTCCTACATGACTGTCAGTACATTTTGAGTTTATTGGCAACTTTCACTACATTACTGTTAGCATTATTTTGAGTTCATTAGCAATTCTTACTCCATCACTGTCGCATCATTTTGGGGTTCGTTGCAACTCTTACAACATGACTGTCAGCATCACTTTGAGGTTGTTCGAAACTTTCACTTCATTACTGTTAGCATCATTTTGAGTTCATTAGCAATTCTTACTCAATCACTGTCGCATCATTTTGAGGCTCGTAGCAACTCTTACTCCATTACTGTCAGCATCAATTTTAGGTTACTCGCAACTCTGACCACATGACTGTCAGCATCACTTTGAGGTTGTTCAAAACACTGACTACATTACTGTAAGCATCACTGAGTTTATTAGGAACTATCTCTACATTACTGTTAGCATCATTTTGAATTTAATTGCAATTCTTACGACATAACTGTAGCATCATTTTGAGGTTAGTTTCAACTCTTCCTCCATTACCGTCAGCATCATTTAGAGTTTATTAGCAATTCTTACGAAATAACTGGCGCATTATTTTGAGGTTCGTAGCAACTCTTAGTACATGACTGTCAGCATCACTTTGAGGTTGTTCGAAACTCTTACTACATTACTGTAAGCATCACTGTGTTTCTGAGCAACTTTCACAACATTACTGTTGGCATCATCTTGAGTTCATTAGCGATTCTTCCGACATCACTGTCGCAATATTTTGAGGTTCGTAGCAACTTTTACTTCATTACTTTCGCATTATTTTGACGTTTGTAGCAACACTTACTACATGACTGTCAGCATCACTTTGACGTTTTTCGAAAGTTTCACTCCATTACTGTTAGCATCATTTTGAGTTTATTAGCAATTCATAGACATCACTGTCGCAATATTTTGAGGTTCGTAGCAACTTTTACTACATTACTGTAGCATTATTTTAAGGTTCGTAGCAACTCTTAGTACATGACTGTCAGCATCACTTTGAGGTTATTCGAAACGTTCACTCCATTACTTTTAGCATCATTTTGATTTCATTAGCAATTCTTACTAAATCACTGTCGCATCATTTTGAGATCATTAGCAATTCTTCTGACATCACCGTCACATTATTTTGAGGTTCGTAGCAACTCTTACTACATTATTGTTGCATTATTTTAAGGTTCATAGCAACTCTTACTACATTACTGTCAGCATCACTTTGAGTTCATTAGCAACTATCACTACATTACTTTTAGCATCATGTTGAGGTTAGAAGCAACTCTTACTACATGACTGTCGGCGTCACTTTGAGGTTGTTCGAAACACTTACTACATTACTGTAAGCATCACTGAGTTTCTTAGCAACTTTCACAACATTACTGTTAGCATCATCTTGAGTTCATTAGCGATTCTTCCGACATCACTGTCGCAATATTTTGAGGTTCGTTGCAACTCTTACTACATTATTGTTGCATTATTTTAAGGTTCGTAGCAACTCTTACGACATTACTGTCAGCATCACTTTGAGTTTATTAGCAACTATCACTACTTTACTTTTAGCATCTTTTTGAGATCTTTAGCAATTCTACTGACATCACTGTCGCATTATTTTGAGGTTCGTAGCAACTCTTACTACATGACTGTAAGCATCATTTTGAGGTTATTCGAAAGTTTCACTCCATTACTGTTAGCATCATTTTGAGATCATTAGCAATTCTTCTGACATCACTGTCGCATTTTTGAGATCTTTAGCAATTCTTCCGACATCACTGTCGCATTATTTTGAGGTTCGTAGCAACTCTTAGTCCATGACTGTCAGCATCACTTTGAGGTTATTCGAAACACTTACTACATTAGTGTAAGCATCACTGAGTTGATTAGCAACTATCACTACATTACTGTTAGCATCATTTTAAGTTCATTAGCAATTCTTCCGACATCACTATCGCAATATTTTGAGGTTCGTAGCGACTTTTACTACATTACTGTCGCATTATATTGAGGTCCGTAGCAACTCTTACTACATGACTGTCAGCATCACTTTGAGGTTATTTTAAACACTTACTACATTACTGTAAGCATCACTGAGTTGATTAGCAACTATCACTCCATTACTGTTAGCATCATTTTGAGTTCATTAGCAATTCTTACTAAATCACTGTCGCATCATTTTGAGATCATTAGCAATTCTTCTGACATCACTGTCACATTATTTTGAGGTTCGTAGCAACACTTACTACATTACTGTTGCATTATTTTGAGGTTCGTAGCAACTCTTACTACATTACTGTCAGCATCACTTTGAGTTTATTAGCAACTATCACTACATTACTGTTAGCATCATTTTGAGTTTATGAGCAATTCTCACGACATCACTGTAGCATTGAATTGAGTTCATTAGCAACTCTTACCAAATGACTTTCAGCATCACTTTGAGGTTGTTCGAAACTCTTACTACATTACTGTAAGCATCACTGAGTTTCCTAGCAACTATCACTACATTACTGTTAGCATCATCTTGAGTTCATTAGCAATTCTTCCGACATCACTGTCGCAATATTTTGAGGTTCCGAGCAACTTTTACTACATTACTTTTGCATTATTTTGAGGTTCGTAGCAACACTTACTACATGACTGTAAGCATCACTTTGAGGTTATTCGAAACGTTCACTCCATTACTGTTAGCATCATTTTGAGTTCATTAGCGATTCTTACTAAATCACTGTCGCATCATTTTGAGATCATTAGCAATTCTTCTGACATCACTGTCACATTATTTTGAGGTTCGTAGCAACTCTTACTACATAATTGTTGCATTATTTTAAGGTTCGTAGCAACTCTTACTACATTACTGTCAGCATCACTTTGAGTTTATTAGCAACTATCACTACATTACTGTTAGCATCATTTTGAGTTCATGAGCAATTCTCACGACATCACTTTAGCATTGAATTGAATTCATTAGCAACTCTTTCTAAATGACTGTCAGCATCACTTTGAGGTTGTTCGAAACTCTTACTACATTACTGTAAGCATCACTGAGTTTCTTAGCAACTATCACTACATTACTGTTAGCATCATCTTGAGTTCATTAGCAATTCTTCCGACATCACTGTCGCAATATTTTGAGGTTCGTAGCAACTTTTACTACATTACTGTCGCATTATTTTGAGGTTCGTAGCAACTCTTACGACATGAGTGTCAGCATCACTTTGAGGTTATTCGAAAGTTTCACTCCATTACTGTTAGCATCATTTTGAGTTCATTAGCAATTCTTACTACAACACTATCGCATCATTTTGAGATCATTAGCAATTCTTTCGACATCACTGTCGCAATATTTTGAGGTTCGTAGCAACTATTATTACATTACTGTTGCATTATTTTAAGGTTCGTAGCAACTCTTACTACATTACTGTCAGCATCACTTTGAGTTTATTAGCAACTATCACTACATTACTGTTAGCATCATTTTGAGTTTTTGAGCAATTCTCACGACATCACTGTAGCATTAAATTGAGTTCATTAGCAACTCTTACTAAATGACTGTCAGCATCACTTTGAGGTTATTCGAAAGCTTCACTCCATTACTGTTAGCATCATTTTGAGTTCATTAGCAATTCTTACTACATCACTGTCGCATCATTTTGAGATCATTAGCTAGTCTTCCGACATCACTGTCGCATTATTTTGAGGTTCGTAGCAACTCTTAGTACAAGACTGTCAGCATCACTTTGAGGTTATTCGAAACGTTCACTCCATTACTGTTAGCATCATTTTGAGATCATTAGCAATTCTTCTGACTTCACTGTCGCATTTTTGAGATCTTTAGCAATTCTTCCGACATCACTGTCGCATTATTTTGAGGTTCGTAGCAACTCTTACTACATTATTGTTGCATTATTTTGAGGTTCGTAGCAACTCTTAGTACATGACTGTCAGCATCACTTTGAGGTTATTCGAAACACTTACTACATTAGTGTAAGCATCACTGAGTTGATTAGCAACTATCACTACATTACTGTTAGCATCATTTTAAGTTCATTAGCAATTCTTCCGACATCACTATCGCAATATTTTGAGGTTCGTAGCGACTTTTACTACATTACTGTCGCATTATATTGAGGTCCGTAGCAACTCTTACTACATGACTGTCAGCATCACTTTGAGGTTATTTTAAACACTTACTACATTACTGTAAGCATCACTGAGTTGATTAGCAACTATCACTCCATTACTGTTAGCATCATTTTAAGTTCATTAGCAATTCTTACTGAATCACTGTCGCATCATTTATAGATCATTAGCAATTCTTCTGACATCACTGTCACATTATTTTGAGGTTCGTAGCAACACTTACTACATTACTGTTGCATTATTTTGAGGTTCGTAGCAACTCTTACTACATGACTGTCAGCATCACTTTGAGGTTATTCGAAACGTTCACTCCATTACTGTTAGCATCATTTTGAGTTCATTAGCAACTCTTACTAAATGACTTTCAGCATCACTTTGAGGTTGTTCGAAACTCTTTCTACATTACTGTAAGCATCACTGAGTTTCCTAGCAACTATCACTACATTACTGTTAGCATCATTTTGAGTTTTTGAGCAATTCTCACGACATCACTGTAGCATTAAATTGAGTTCATTAGCAACTCTTACTAAATGACTGTCAGCATCACTTTGAGGTTATTCGAAAGCTTCACTCCATTACTGTTAGCATCATTTTGAGTTCATTAGCAATTCTTACTACATCACTGTCGCATCATTTTGAGATCATTAGCTAGTCTTCCGACATCAATGTCGCATTATTTTGAGGTTCGTAGCAACTCTTAGTACAAGACTGTCAGCATCACTTTGAGGTTATTCGAAACGTTCACTCCATTACTGTTAGCATCATTTTGAGTTCATGAGCAATTCTTTCGAAATCACTGTTGCATCATAGTGAGATCTTTAGCAATTCTTCTGACATCACTGTCGCATTAATTTAAGGTTCGTAGCAACTCTTCCTACATGACTTTCACCATCACTTTGAGGTTATTCGAAACATTCACTCCATTACTGTTAGCATCATTTTGACATTTTTAGCAACTCTCATTTCATCACTGTAGCATCATTTCTTAGGTTAGTAGCAACTCCCATGACATCACTGTCGCATTATTTTGAGGTTCGTAGCAACTTTTATGACATTACTGTCGCATTATTTTGAGGTTCGTAGCAACTCTTAGTACATGACTGTCAGCATTACTTTGAGGTTATTCGAAACACTTACTACATTACTGTAAGCATCACTGAGTTGATTAGGAAGTATCACTACATTACTTTTAGCATCATTTTGAGTTCATTAGCAATTCTTACTACATCACTGTCGCATCATTTTGAGATCATAAGCAATTCTTCCGACATCACTGTCGCAATATTTTGAGGTTCGTTGCAACTCTTACTACATTATTGTTGCATTATTTTAAGGTTCGTAGCAACTCTTACTACATTACTGTCAGCATCACTTTGAGTTTATTAGCAACTATCACTACATTACTGTTAGCATCTTTTTGAGATCTTTAGCAATTCTACTGACATCACTGTCACATTATTTTGAGGTCCGTAGCAACTCTTACTACATTACTGTCAGCATCACTTTGAGGTTGTTTTAAACACTTTCTACATTACTGTAAGCATCACTGAGTTTATTAGCAACTATCACGACATTACTGTTAGCATCATTTTGAGTTCATTAGCAATTCTTCCGACATCACTGTCGCAATATTTTGAGGTTCGTAGCAACTTTTACTACATTACTGTCGCATTATTTTGAGGTTCGTAGCAACTCTTACTACATGACTGTAAGCATCATTTTGAGGTTATTCGAAAGTTTCACTCCATTACTGTTAGCATCATTTTGAGATCATTAGCAATTCTTCTGACATCACTGTCGCATTTTTGAGATCTTTAGCAATTCTTCCGACATCACTGTCGCATTATTTTGAGGTTCGTAGCAACTCTTACTACATTATTGTTGCATTATTTTGAGGTTCGTAGCAACTTTTACTACATTACTGTCGCATTATATTGAGGTCCGTAGCAACTCTTACTACATGACTGTCAGCATCACTTTGAGGTTATTCGAAACACTTACTACATTAGTGTAAGCATCACTGAGTTGATTAGCAACTATCACTACATTACTGTTAGCATCATTTTAAGTTCATTAGCAATTCTTCCGACATCACTATCGCAATATTTTGAGGTTCGTAGCGACTTTTACTACATTACTGTCGCATTATATTGAGGTCCGTAGCAACTCTTACTACATGACTGTCAGCATCACTTTGAGGTTATCTTAAACACTTACTACATTACTGTAAGCATCACTGAGTTGATTAGCAACTATCACTCCATTACTGTTAGCATCATTTTAAGTTCATTAGCAATTCTTACTGAATCACTGTCGCATCATTTATAGATCATTAGCAATTCTTCTGACATCACTGTCACATTATTTTGAGGTTCGTAGCAACACTTACTACATTACTGTTGCATTATTTTGAGGTTCGTAGCAACTCTTACTACATTATTTTTTCATTATTTTGAGGTTTGTAGCAACTCTTACTACATTACTGTCAGCATCACTTTGAGTTTATTAGCAACTATCACTACATTACTGTTACCATCATTTTGAGTTTTTGAGCAATTCTCACGACATCACTGTAGCATTAAATTGAGTTCATTAGCAACTCTTACTAAATGACTGTCAGCATCACTTTGAGGTTATTCGAAAGCTTCACTCCATTACTGTTAGCATCATTTTGAGTTCATGAGAAATTCTTTCTAAATCACTGTCGCATCATTTTGAGATCTTTAGCAATTCTTCTGACATCACTGTCGCATTAATTTAAGGTTCGTAGCAACTCTTCCTACATGACTTTCACCATCACTTTGAGGTTATTCGAAACACTTACTACATTACTGTGAGCATCACTGAGTTGACTAGCAACTATCACTACATTACTGTTAGCATCATTTTAAGTTCATTAGCAATTCTTCCGACATCACTGTCGCAATATTTTGAGGTTCGTAGCGACTTTTACTACATTACTGTCGCATTATATTGAGGTTCGTAGCAACTCTTACTACATGACTGTCAGCATCACTTTGAGGTTATTCGAAACACTTACTACATGACTGTAAGCATCACTGACTTGATTAGCAACTATCACTACATTATTGTTAGCATCATTTTGAGTTCATTAGCAATTCTTCCGACATCACTGTCGCAATATCTTGAGGTTCGTAGCAACTTTTACTACATTACTGTCCCATCACTTTGAGGTTCGTAGCAATACTTACTGCATGACTGTAAGCATCACTTTGAGGTTAATTGAAAGTTTCACGCCATTACTGTTAGCATCATTTTGAGTTCATTAGAAATTCTTACGACATCACTGTCGCATCATTTTGAGATCATTAGCAATTCTTCCGACATCACTGTCGCAATATTTTGAGGTTCGTAGCAACTCTTACTACATTACTGTCAGCATCACTTTGAGTTTCTTAGCAACTATCACTACATTACTGTTAGCATCATCTTGAGTTCATTAGCAATTCTTCCGACATCACTGTCGCAATATTTTGAGGTTCGTAGCAACTTTTACTACATTACTGTCGCATTATTTTGAGGTTCGTAGCAACTCTTACTACATGACAGTCAGCATCGCTTTGAGGTTATTCGAAAGTTTCACTCCATTACTGTTAGCATCATCTTGAGTTCATTAGCAATTCTTCTGACATCATTGTCACGTTATTTTGAGGTTCGTAGCAACTCTTACTAAATTATTGTTGCATTATTTTAAGGTTCCTAACAACTCTTACTACATTACTGTCAGCATCACTTTGAGTTTATTGGCAACTATCACTACATTACATTTAGCATCATTTTGAGTTCATGAGCAATTCTCACGACATCACTGTAGCATTGAATTGAGTTCATTAGCAAATCTTACTAAATGACTGTCAACATCACTTTGAGGTTGTTCGAAACTCTGACTACATTACTGTAAGCATCACTGAGTTTCTTAGCAACTATCACTACATTACTGGTAGCATCATCTTTAGTTCATTAGCAATCCTTTCGACATCACTGTCGCAATATTTTGAGGTTCGTAGCAACTTTTACTACATTAGTTTCGCATTATTTTGAGGTTTGTCGCAACATTTACTACATGACTGACAGCATCACTTTTAGGTTATTTGAAAGTTTCACTCCATTACTGTTAGCATCATTTTGAGTTCATTAGCAATTCTTCTGACATCACTGTCGCAATATTTTGAGGTTCGTAGCAACTTTTACGATATTACTGTCGCATTATTTTGAGATTCGTAGCAAGTCTTAGTACATGACTGTCAGCATCACTTTGAGGTTATTGGAAACGTTCACTCCATTACTGTTAGCATCATTTTGAGATCATTACCAATTCTTCTGACATCACTGTCGCATCATTTTGAGATCTTTAGCAATTCTTCCTACATCACTGTCGCATTATTTTGAGGTTCGTAGCAACTCTTACTACATGACTGTCAGCATCACTTTGAGGTTGTTCGAAACAGTTACTACATTACTGTAAGCATCACTGACTTGATTAGCCACTACAACTACATTACTGTTAGCATCATTTTAAGTTCATTAGCAATTCTTCCGACATCACTGTCGCATTATTTTGAAGTTCGTAGCAACTCTTACTACATGACTGTCACCATCACTTTGAGGCTATTCGAAACGTTCACTCCATTACTGTTAGCATCATTTTGAGTTCATGAGCAATTCTTAGTAAATCACTGTCGCATCATTTTGAGATCTTTAGCAATTCTTCTCACATCACTGTTGTATTATTTTGAGGTTCGTATCAACTCTTCCTAATGACTGTCACCATCACTTCGAGGTTATTCGAAACACTTACTACATTAGTGTAAGCATCACTGAGTTGATTAGCAACTATCACTACATTACTGTTAGCATCATTTTAAGTTCATTAGCAATTCTTCCGACATTACTGTCGCAATATTTTTAGGTTCGTAGCGACTTTTACTACATTACTGTCGCATTATATTGATGTTCGTAGCAACTCTTCCTACATGACTGTCAGCATCACTTTGAGGTTATTCGAAACACTTACTACATTACTGTAAGCATCTGTGAGTTGATTAGCAACTATCACTACATTACTGTTAGCATCATTTTAAGTTCATTAGCAATTCTTCCGACATCACTGTCGCAATATTTTGAGGTTCGTCGCGACTTTTACTACATTACTGTCGCATTATATTGAGGTTCGTAGCAACTCTTACTACATGACTGTCAGCATCACTTTGAGGTTATTCGAAACACTTACTACATTACTGTTAGCATCACTGACTTGATTAGCAACTATCACTACATTATTGTTAGCATCATTTTGAGGACAGCAATTCTTCCGACATCACTGTCGCAATATTTTGAGGTTCGTAGCAACTTTTACTACATTACTGTCCCATCACTTTGAGGTTCGTAGCAACACTTACTACATGACTGTAAGCATCACTTTGAGGTTAATTGAAAGGTTCACGCCATTACTGTTAGCATCATTTTGAGTTCATTAGAAATTCTTACTACATCACTGTCGCATCATTTTGAGATCATTAGCAATTCTTCCGACATCACTGACGCAATATTTTGAGGTTCGTAGCAACTCTTACTACATTACTGTCAGCATCACTTTGAGTTTATTAGCAACTATCTCTACATTACTGTTAGCATCATTTTGAGTTGTTGAGCAATTCTCACGACATCACTGTAGCATTAAATTGAGTTCATTAGCAACTCTTACTAAATGACTGTCAGCATCACTTTGGGGTTGTTCGAAACTCTTACTACATTACTGTAAGCATCACTGAGTTTCTTAGCAACTTTCACTACATTACTGTTAGCATCATCTTGAGTTCATTAGCAATTCTTCCGACATCACTGTCGCAATATTTTGAGGTTCGTAGCAACTTTTACTACATTACTGTCGCATTATTTTGAGGTTCGTAGCAACTCTTAGTACATGACTGTCAGCATCAATTTGAGGTTATTCGAAACGTTCCCTCCATTACTGTTAGCATCATTTTGAGATCATGACCAATTCTTCTGACATCACTGTCGCATCATTTTGAGATCTTAAGCAATTCTCACGACATCACTGTCGCATTATTTTGAGGTTCGTAGCAACTCTTACTACATGACTGTCAGCATCACTTTGAGGTTGTTCGAAACACTTACTACATTACTGTAAGCATCACTGACTTGATTAGCAACTACCACTACATTACTGTTAGCATTATTTTAAGTTCATTAGCAATTCTTCCGACATCACTGTCGCAATATTTTGAGGTTTGTAGCAACTTTTACTACATTACTGTCGCATTATTTTTAGGTTCGTAGCAACTCTTAGTACATGACTGTCAGCATCACTTTGATGTTTTTTAAACACTGACTACATTACTGTAAGCATCACTGAGTTGATTTGCAACTATCACTACATTACTGTTTGCATCATTTTAAGTTCATTAGCAAGTCTTCCGACATCACTGTCGCAATATTTTGAGGTTCGTAGCGACTTTTACTCCATTACTGTCGCATTATATTGAGGTCCGTTGCAACTTTTACTACATTACTGTCACATTATTTTGAGGTTCGTAGCAACTCTTACTACATGACTGTCAGCATCACTTTGAGGTTATTCGAAAGTTTCACTCCGTTACTGTTAGCATCATTTTGAGTTGTTGAGCAATTCTCACGACATCACTGTAGCATTAAATTGAGTTCATTAGCAACTCTTACTAAATGACTGTCAGCATCACTTTGAGGTTATTCGAAAGTTTCACTCCATTACAGTTAGCATCATTTTGAGTTCATTAGTAATTCTTACTAAATCACTGTCGCATCATTTTGACATCATTAGCAATTCTTCTGACATCACTGTCACATTATTTTGAGGTTCGTAGCAACTCTTACTACATTATTGTTGCATTATTTTTAGGTTCCTAGCAACTCTTACTAAATGACTGTCAGCATCACTTTGAGGTTGTTCGAAACTCTTACTACATTACTGTAAGCATCACTGAGTTTCTTAGCAACTATCACTACATTACGGTTAGCATCATCTTGAGTTCATTCGCAATTCTTCCGACATCACTTTCGCAATATTTTGAGGTTCGTAGCAACACTTACTACATGACTGTTAGCATCACTTTGAGGTTATTCGAAAGTTTCACTCCATTACTGTTAGAATCATTTTGAGTTCATTCGCAATTCTTACTACATCACTGTCGCATCATTTTGAGATCATTAGCAATTCTTCCGACATCACACTCACATTATTTTGAGGTTCGTAGCAACTCTTACTACATTATTGTTGCATTATTTTTAGGTTCCTAGCAACTCTTACTACATTACTGTCAGCATCACTTTGAGTTTATTAGCAACTATCACTTCATTACTGTTAGCATCATTTTGAGTTATTGAGCAATTCTCACAAAATCACTGTAGCACTGAACTGAGTTCATTAGCAACTCTTACTAAATTACTGTCAGCATCACTTTGAGGTTTTTCGAAATTCTTACTACATTACTGGAAGCATCACTGAGTTTCTTAGCAACTATCACTACATTACTGTTAGCATCATCTTGAGTTCATTAGCAATTCTTCCGACATCACTGTTGCAATATTTTGAGGTTCGTAGCAACACTTACTACATGACTGTAAGCATCACTTTAAGGTTATTCGAAACACTTACTACATTACTGTTAGCATCACTGAGTTGATTAGCAACTATCACTACATTACTGTTGGCATCATTTTGAGTTCATTAGCATTTCTTCCGACATCACTGTCGCAATATTTTGAGGTTCGTAGCAACTTTTACTACATTACTGTCGCATTATTTTGAGGTTCGTTGCAACTTTTACTCCATTACTGTCACATTATTTTGAGGTTCGTAGCAACTCTTACTACATGACTGTCACCATCACTTTGAGGTTATTCGAAACGTTCACTCCATTACTGTTAGCATCATTTTGAGTTCATGAGCAATTCTTACTAAATCACTGTCGCATCATTTTGAGATCTTTAGCAATTCTTCTCACATCACTGTCGTATTATTTTGAGGTTCGTAGCAACTCTTCCTAATGACTGTCACCATCACTTTGAGGTTATTCGAAACACTTACTACATTAGTGTAAGCATCACTGAGTTGATTAGCAACTATCACTACATTACTGTTAGCATCATTTTAAGTTCATTAGCAATTCTTCCGACATTACTGTCGCAATATTTTGAGGTTCGTAGCGACTTTTACTACATTACTGTCGCATTATATTGAGGTTCGTAGCAACTCTTCCTACATGACTGTCAGCATCACTTTGAGGTTATTCGAAACACTTACCTCATTACTGTAAGCATCAGTGAGTTGATTCGCAACTATCACTACATTACTGTTAGCATCATTTTAAGTTCATTAGCAATTCTTCCGACATCACTGTCGCAATATTTTGAGGTTCGTAGCGACTTTTACTACATTACTGTCGCATTATATTGAGGTTCGTAGCAACTCTTACTACATGACTTTCAGCATCACTTTGAGATTATTCGAAACACTTACTACATTACTGTTAGCATCACTGACTTGATTAGCAACTATCACTACATTATTGTTAGCATCATTTTGAGTTCATTAGCAATTCTTCCGACATCACTGTCGCAATATTTTGAGGTTCGTAGCAACTGTTACTACATTACTGTCGCATTATTTTTAGGTTCGTAGCAACTCTTAGGACATGACTGTCAGCATCAATTTGAGGTTCTTCGAAACGTTCACTCCGTTACTGTTAGCATCATTTTGAGTTGTTGAGCAATTCTCACGACATCACTGTAGCATTAAATTGAGTTCATTAGCAACTCTTACTAAATGACTGTCAGCATCACTTTGAGGTTATTCGAAAGTTTCACTCCATTACAGTTAGCATCATTTTGAGTTCATTAGTAATTCTTACTAAATCACTGTCGCATCATTTTGACATCATTAGCAATTCTTCTGACATCACTGTCACATTATTTTGAGGTTCGTAGCAACTCTTACTACATTATTGTTGCATTATTTTTAGGTTCCTAGAAACTCTTACTAAATGACTGTCAGCATCACTTTGAGGTTGTTCGAAACTCTTACTACATTACTGTAAGCATCACTGAGTTTCTTAGCAACTATCACTACATTACTGTTAGCATCATCTTGAGTTCATTCGCAATTCTTCCGACATCACTTTCGCAATATTTTGAGGTTCGTAGCAACACTTACTACATGACTGTTAGCATCACTTTGAGGTTATTCGAAAGTTTCACTCCATTACTGTTAGAATCATTTTGAGTTCATTCGCAATTCTTACTACATCACTGTCGCATCATTTTGAGATCATTAGCAATTCTTCCGACATCACACTCACATTATTTTGAGGTTCGTAGCAACTCTTACTACATTATTGTTGCATTATTTTTAGGTTCCTAGCAACTCTTACTACATTACTGTCAGCATCACTTTGAGTTTATTAGCAACTATCACTTCATTACTGTTAGCATCATTTTGAGTTGTTGAGCAATTCTCACAAAATCACTGTAGCACTGAACTGAGTTCATTAGCAACTCTTACTAAATTACTGTCAGCATCACTTTGAGGTTTTTCGAAATTCTTACTACATTACTGGAAGCATCACTGAGTTTCTTAGCAACTATCACTACATTACTGTTAGCATCATCTTGAGTTCATTAGCAATTCTTCCGACATCACTGTTGCAATATTTTGAGGTTCGTAGCAACACTTACTACATGACTGTAAGCATCACTTTAAGGTTATTCGAAACACTTACTACATTACTGTTAGCATCACTGAGTTGATTAGCAACTATCACTACATTACTGTTAGCATCATTTTGAGTTCATTAGCATTTCTTCCGACATCACTGTCGCAATATTTTGAGGTTCGTAGCAACTTTTACTACATTACTGTCGCATTATTTTGAGGTTCGTTGCAACTTTTACTCCATTACTGTCACATTATTTTGAGGTTCGTAGCAACTCTTACTACATGACTGTCACCATCACTTTGAGGTTATTCGAAGCGTTCACTCCATTACTGTTAGCATCATTTTGAGTTCATGAGCAATTCTTACTAAATCACTGTCGCATCATTTTGAGATCTTTAGCAATTCTTCTCACATCACTGTCGTATTATTTTGAGGTTCGTAGCAACTCTTCCTAATGACTGTCACCATCACTTTGAGGTTATTCGAAACACTTACTACATTAGTGTAAGCATCACTGAGTTGATTAGCAACTATCACTACATTACTGTTAGCATCATTTTAAGTTCATTAGCAATTCTTCCGACATTACTGTCGCAATATTTTGAGGTTCGTAGCGACTTTTACTACATTACTGTCGCATTATATTGAGGTTCGTAGCAACTCTTACTACATGACTTTCAGCATCACTTTGAGATTATTCGAAACACTTACTACATTACTGTTAGCATCACTGACTTGATTAGCAACTATCACTACATTATTGTTAGCATCATTTTGAGTTCATTAGCAATTCTTCCGACATCACTGTCGCAATATTTTGAGGTTCGTAGCAACTGTTACTACATTACTGTCGCATTATTTTTAGGTTCGTAGCAACTCTTAGGACATGACTGTCAGCATCAATTTGAGGTTCTTCGAAACGTTCACTCCATTACTGTTTGCATCATTTTGAGATCATGACCAATTCTTCTGACATCACTGTCGCATCATTTTGAGATCTTAAGCAATTCTTCCGACATCACTGTCGCATTATTTTGAGGTTCGTAGCAACTCTTACTACATGACTGTCAGCATCACTTTAAGGTTATTCTAAACACTTACTACATTACTGTAAGCATCACTGACTTGATTAGCAACTACCACTACATTACTGTTAGAATCATTTTAAGTTCATTAGCAATTCTTCCGACATCACTGTCGCAATATTTTGAGGTTTGTAGCAACTTTTACTACATTACTGTCGCATTATTTTGAGGTTCGTAGCAACTCTTAGTACATGACTGTCAGCATCACTTTGAGGTTGTTCGAAACTCTTCCTACATTACTGTAAGCATCACTGAGTTTCTTAGCAACTATCACTACATTACTGTTAGCATCATCTTGAGTTCATTAGCAATTCTTCCGACATCACTGTCGCAATATTTTGAGGTTCGTAGCAACTTTTACTACATCACTGTCGCATCATTTTGACATCATTAGCAATTCTTCCGACATCACTTTCGCAATATTTTGAGGTTCGTAGCAACTCTTACTACATTATTGTTGCATTATTTTAAAGTTCGTAGCAAATCTTACTACATTACTGTAAGCATCACTGTGTTTCTTAGCAACTATCACTACATGACTGTTAGCATCATTTTAAGTTCATTAGCAATTCTTACTACATCACTGTCACATCATTTTGAGATCATTAGCAGTTCTTCCGACATCACTGTCGCAATATTTTGAGGTTCGTAGCAACTTTTACTACATTACTGTCGCAATATTTTGAGGTTCGTAGCAACTCTTACTACATTACTGTCAGCATCACTTTGAGTTTATTTGCAAATACAAATAGAACAAATACCAGTGCCAACCAGATCAACTTAATGGCAGTTTTTGTAGTGATTTGATGCCTCATGAGGAGATGATGATGCTAAATGATGCTAAAGTGATGTAATGAGGGTTGCTTAAAACCTCAAAATGATGCTACAGTGATGTAGTGAGAGTTGCTAGAAACCTCTAAATGATGCTACAGTGATGTAGTGAGAGTTGCTACTAATCTAAAAATGATGCTTCAGTGATGTCATGAGAGTTGCTACATTTTTCCAAATGATGCTAAAATGATGTAATGACAGTTGCTAAAAACCGAAGAAATTATGCTACAGTGATGTAGTGAGAGTTGCTACTATGCTAAAAATGATGCTGACAGTGATGTAGTGAGAGTTGCTACGAACCTCAAAATGATGCTCCAGTGATGCAGTAAGAGTTGCTTAAAATCTCAAAATGATGCGACAGTGATGTGGTGAGAGTTTCTTAAAAAACTCAAAATGATGCGACAGTGATGTGGTGAGAGTTGCCACTATCCTCCAAATGATGCTACAGTGATGGAGTGAGAGTTGCTACGGACCTCAAAATGATGCTCCAGTGATGTAGTGAGAGTTGCTAAAAACCTCAAAATGATGCTGACAGGAACGTAGTGAGAGTTGTGAAGAACCTCAAAATGATGCTACAGTGATGTAGTAAGAGTTGCTAAAAACATCAAAATGATGCTGACAGTAATGTAGTGAGAGTTGCTACGAATCACAAAATGATGCTGCAGTGATGTAATGAGAGTTGCTACTAATCTAAGAAATGATGCTCCAGTGATGTAATAAGAATTGCTACGTACCTAAGAAATGATGCTACAGTATTGTAGTGAGGGTTTCTACGAACCTCAAAATGAAGCTACAGTAATAGAGTAGGAGTTGCTAAAAATGTCAAAATGATGCTAAAGTGATGTGGTGAGAGTTGCTACGATCCTCAAAATGATGCTACAGTAATTTATTAGGTTTCTAAAAACCTCAAAATGATGCAACAGTGATGAAGTGAGAGTTGCTACGAACCTAAAAATGATGCTGACAGTCATGAAGTGACATTTGCTACTATCCTCAAAATGATGCTACAGTAATGTAGTAAAAGTTGCTAAAAATCTCAAAATGATGCTGACAGTTATGTAGTGAGAGTTGCTACGATCCTCAATATGATGCTACAGTGATGTATTAAGTTGCTAAAAACCTAAAAATGATGCTACAGTGATGTAGTAAGAGGTGCAAAAAACCTCAAAATGATGCTCCAGTGATGTAGTGAGAGTTGCTACGAACCTCAAAATGATGCTACAGTAATGAAGTAGGAGTTGCTACGAACCTTAAAATAATGCAACAATAATGTAGTAAGAGTTGCTACGAACCTCAAAAAAATGTGACAGTGATGTCAGAAGAATTGCTAATGATCTCAAAATGATGCGACAGTGATTTAGTAAGAATTGCTAATGAACTCAAAATGATGCTAACAGTAATGGAGTGAACGTTTCGAATAACCTCAAAGTGATGCTGATAGTCATGTAGTAAGAGTTGCTACGGACCTCAATATAATGCGACAGTAATGTAGTAAAAGTCGCTACGAACCTCAAAATATTGCGACAGTGATGTCGGAAGAATTGCTAATGAACTTAAAATGTTGCTAACAGTAATGTAGTGATAGTTGCTAATCAACTCAGTGATGCTTACAGTAATGTAGAAAGTGTTTCGAATAACCTCAAAGTGATGGTGACAGTCATGTAGGAAGAGTTGCTACGAAACTCAAAATAATGCGACAGTGATGTCAGAAGAATTGCTAAAGATCTCAAAATGATGCTAACAGTAATGGAGTGAACGTTTCGAATAACCTCAAAGTGATGCTGACAGATTTGTACTAAGAGTTGCTACGAACCTCAAAATAATGCGACAGTGATGTCGGAAGAAATGCTAATGATGTCAAAATGATGCGACAGTGATGTAGGAAGAATTGCTAATGAACTCAAAATGATGCGAACAGTAATGGAGTGAACGTTTCGAATAACCTCAAAGTGATGCTGACAGTCATGTCGTAAGTGTTGCTACAAACCTCAAAATAATGCGAAAGTAATGTAGTAAAAGTTGCTACGAAACTCAAAATATTGCGACAGTGATGTCGGAAGAATTGCTAATGAACTCAAGATGATGCAAACAGTAATGTAGTGATAGTTGCTAATCAACTCAGTGATGCTAACAGTCATGTAGTAGGTGTTTCGAATAACCTCAAAGTGATGGTGACAGTCATTAGGAAGAGTTGCTACGAACCTCAAAATGATGCGACAGTGATGTCGGAAGAATTGCTAAAGATCTCAAAATGATGCGACAGTGATGTCGAAAGAATTGCGAACAAACGCAAAATGATGCTAACAGTAATGTAGTGAAAGTTGCGAGTAACCTAAAAATGAGGCTGACAGTAATGTATTAAGAGTTGCTAATAACCTCAAAATGATGCGACAGTGATGTCGGAAGAATTGCTAATGAACTCAAAATGATGCTAACAGTAATGGTGTGAAAGTTTCAATAACCTCAAAGTGATGCTGACAGTCGTGGTTAGAGTTGCAAGTAACCTAAAAATGATGCTGACAGTAATGTAGTAAGAGTTGCTAATAACCTCAAAATGATGCTAAAAGTAACGTAGTGGTAGTTGCTAATAAACTCAGTGATGCTTACAGTAATGTAGTAAGAGTTGCTACTAACCTCAAAATAATGCGACAGTGATGTCGGAAGAATTGCTAATGATCTCAAAATGATGCGACAGTGATGTAGTAAGAATTGCTAATGAACTCAAAATGATGCTAACAGTAATGGAGTGAAAGTTTCAAATAACCTCAAAGTGATGCTGACAGTCATGTTGTAAGAGTTGCTACGAACCTTAAAATAATGCAACAGTAATGCAGAGAAAGTTGCTACGAACCTCAAAATAATGCGACAGTGATGTCGGAAGAATTGCTAATGATGTCAAAATGATGCGACAGTGATGGAGAAAGAATTGCTAATGAACTCAAAATGATGCTAACAGTAATGTAGTGAAAGTTTCAATAAACTCAAAGTGATGCTGACAGTCATGTCGTAAGAGTTAATACGAACCTCAAAATAATGCGACAGTGATGTAGTAAAACTTGCTAAAAACCTCAAAATAATGCTACAGTGATGTCGGAAGAATTGCTAATCATCTCAAAATGATGTGACAGTGATGGAGTAAGAATTGCTAATGAACTCAAAATGATGCTAACAGTAATGGAGTGAAAGTTTCAAAAAACCTCAAAGTATTGCTGACAGTCATGTGGTTATTGTTGCTACGAACCTTTAAATAATGCAACAGTAATGCAATGAAAGTTGCTACGAACCTCAAAATAATGCGACAGTGATGTCAGAAGAATTGCTAATGATCTCAAAATTATGCTAACAGTAATGTAGTGAAAGTTTCGAATAACCTCAAAGTGATGCTGACAGTCATGTCGTAAGTGTTTCTACGAACCTCAAAATATTGCAACAGTGATGTCGGAGGAATTGCTAATGATCTCAAAATGATGTGACAGTGATGTCAGAAGAATTGCTAATGAACTCAAAATGATGCTAACAGTAATGTAGTGATAGTTGCTAATAACCTCAAAGTGATGCTGACAGTCATGTACTAAGAGTTGCTACGAACGTCAAAATAATGTGACAGTAATGTAGTAAAAGTTGCTACGAACCTCAAAATATTGCGACAGTGATGTCGGAAGAATTGCTAATGAACTTAAAATGATGCTAACTGTAATGTAGTGGTAGTTGCTAATCAAGTCAGTGATGCTTACAGTGATGTAGTAAGTGTTTCGAACAACCTCAAAGTGATTGTGACAGTCATGTAGTAAGAGTTGCTACGAACCTCAAAATAATGCGACAGTGATGTCGGAAGAATTGCTAAAGATCTCAAAATGATGCGACAGTGATGTCAGAAGAATTGGTAATGATCTCAAAATGATGCTAACAGTAATGGAGTGAATGTTTCAAATAACCTCAAAGTGATGCTGACAGTCATGTACTAAGAGTTGCTACGAATCTCAAAATAATGCAACAGTAATGTAGTAAAAGTTGCAACGAAACTCAAAATATTGCGACAGTGATGTCGGAAGAATTGCTAATGAACTCAAGATGATGCGAACAGTAATGGAGTGAAACTTTCAAATAACCTCAAAGTGATGCTTACAGTCATGTAGTAAGAGTTGCTAATGAACTCAATTGAATGCAACAGTGATGTGAGAATTGCTCAAAAACTCAAAATGATGCTAACAGTAATGTAGTGATAGTTGCTAATAAACTCAAAGTGATGCTGACAGTAATGTAGTAAGAGTTAATACGAACCTTAAAATAATGCAACAGTAATGTAGTAAGAGTTGCTACGAACCTCAAAATATTGCGACAGTGATGTCGGAAGAATTGCAAATGATCTCAAAATGATGCGACAGTGATGTAGTAAGAATTGCTAATGAACTCAAAATGATGCGAACAGTAATGGAGTGAAAGTTGCGAGTAACCTAAAAATGAGGCTGACAGTAAAGTATTAAGAGTTGCTAATAACCTCAAAATGATGCGACAGTGATGTCGGAAGAATTGCTAATGAACTCAAAATGATGCTAACAGTAATGTAGTGAAAGTTTCAATAACCTCAAAGTGATGCTGACAGTCATGTGGTTAGAGTTGCAAGTAACCTAAAAATGATGCTGACAGTATTGTAGTAAGAGTTGCTAATACCCTCAAAATGATGCTAACAGTAACGTGGTGGTAGTTGCTAATAAACTCAATGATGCTTACAGTAATGTAGTAAGAGTTGCTACTAACCTCAAAATGATGCGACAGTGATGTCGGAAGAACTGCTCATGAACTCAAAACGATGCTAAAAGTAATGGAGTGAAAGTTTCAAATAACCTCAAAGTGATGATCACAGTCAAGTAGTAAGAGTTGCTACGAACCTCAAAATAATGCGACAGTGATGTCGGAAGAATTGCTAATGAACTAAAAATGATGCGACAGTGATGTAGTAAGAATTGCTAATGAACTCAAAATGATGCTAAAAGTAATGGAGTGAAAGTTTCAAATAACCTCAAAGTGATGATCACAGTCAAGTAGTAAGAGTTGCTACGAACCTTAAAATAATGCAACAGTAATGCAGAGAAAGTTGCTACGAACCTCAAAATAATGCGACAGTGATGTCGGAAGAATTGCTATTAAACTCAAAATGATGCTTACAGTAATGTCGTGAAGGTTTCAAATAACCTCAAAGTGATGCTGACAGTCATGTCGTAAGAGTTGCTCCGACCCTCAAAATAATGCGACAGTGAGGTCGGAAAAATTGCTAATGATGTCAAAATGATGCGACAGTGATGGAGTAAGAATTGCTAATGAACTCAAAATGATGCGAACAGAATGTAGTGAAAGTTTCAATAAACTCAAAGTGATGCTGACAGTCATGTAGTAAGAGTTAATACGAACCTCAAAATAATGCGACAGTCATGTAGTAAAAGTTGCTAAAAACCTCAAAATAATGCTACAGTGATGTCGGAAGAATTGCTAATCATCTCAAAATGATGTGACAGTGATGTAGTAAGAATTGCTAATGAACTCAAAATGATGCTAACAGTAATGGAGTGAAAGTTTCAAAAAACCTCAAAGTATTGCTGACAGTCATGTGGTTATTGTTGCTACGAACCTTTAAATAATGCAACAGTAATGCAATGAAAGTTGCTACGAACCTCAAAATAATGCGACAGTGATGTCAGAAGAATTGCTAATGATCTCAAAATGATGCTATCAGTAATGTAGTGATAGTTGCTAATAACCTCAAAGTGATGCTGACAGTCATGTCGTAAGTGTTGCTACGAATGTCAAAATAATGCGACAGTAATGTAGTAAAAGTTGCTACGAACCTCAAAATATTGCGACAGTGATGTCGGAAGAATTGCTAATGAACTTAAAATGATGCTAACTGTAATGTAGTGGTAGTTGCTAATCAAGTCAGTGATGCTTACAGTGATGTAGTAAGTGTTTCGAACAACCTCAAAGTGATGCTGACAGTCATGTAGTAAGAGTTGCTAATGAACTCAATTTAATGCTACAGTGATGTCGTGAGAATTGCTCAAAAACTCAAAATGATGCTAACAGTAATGTAGTGATAGTTGCAAAAAAATCAAAGTGATGCTGACAGTAATGTAGTAAGAGTTGCTACGAACCTTAAAATAATTCAACAGTAATGTAGTAAGAGTTGCTACGAACCTCAAAATATTGCGACAGTGATGTCGGAAGAATTGCAAATGATCTCAAAATGATGCGACAGTGATGTAGTAAGAATTGCTAATGAACTCAAAATGATGCTAACAGTAATGGAGTGAACGTTTCGAATAACCTCAAAGTGATGCTGAATGTCATTTAGGAAGAGTTGCTACAAACCTCAAAATAATGCGACAGTGATGTCGGAACAATTGCTAATGATCTCAAAATGATGCGACAGTGATGTTGGAAGAATTGCTAATGAACTCAAAATGATGCTAACAGTAATGGAGTGAAACTTTTGAATAACCTCAAAGTGATGCTGACAGACATGTAGTAAGTGTTGCTACAAACCTCAAAATAATGCGAAAGTAATGTAGTAAAAGTTGCTACGAACCTCAAAATATTGCGACAGTGATGTCGGAAGAATTGCTAATGAACTCAAGATGATGCTAACAGTAATGTAGTGATAGTTGCTAATCAACTCAGTGATGCTTACAGTAATGTAGAAGGTGTTTCGAATAACCTCAAATTGATGGTGACAGTCATTAGGAAGAGTTGCTACGAACCTCAAAATAATACGACAGTGATGTCAGAAGAATTGCTAAAGATCTCAAAATGATGCGACAGTGATTTAGTAAGAATTGCTCATGAACTCAAAATGATGCTAAAAGTAATGGAGTGAACGTTTCGAATAAATTCAAAGTGATGCTGACAGTCATGTAGTAAAAGTTGCTATGAACCTTAAAATAATGCAACAATAATATAGTAAGAGTTGCTACGAACCTCAAAATATTGCGACAGTGATGTCGTAAGAATTGCTAATGATCTCAAAATGATGCGACAGTGATGTAGTAAGAATTGCTAATGAACTCAAAATGATGCTAACAGTAATGGAGTGAAACTTTCGAATAACCTCAACGTGATGCTTACAGTCATGTAGTAAGAGTTGCTACGAATCTCAAAATAATGCGACAGTAATGTAGTAAAAGTTGCAACGAACCTCAAAATATTGCGACAGTGATGTCGGAAGAATTGCTAATGAACTCAAGATGATGCTAACAGTAATGGAGTGAAACTTTCGAATAACCTCAAAGTGATGCTGACAGTCATGTAGTCAGTGTTGCTACGAACCTCAAAATAATGCGACAGTAATGTAGTAAAAGTTGCTACGAACCTCAAAATATTACGACAGTGATGTCGGAAGAATTGCTAATGAACTGAAAATGATGCTAACAGTAATGTAGTGATAGTTGCTAATAGACTCAGTGATGCTTACAGTAATGTAGGAAGAGTTTCGAACAACCTCAAAGTGATTCTGACAGTCATGTAGTAAGAGTTGCTACGAACCTCAAAATAATACGACAGTGATGTCAGAAGAATTGCTAAAGATCTCAAAATGATGCATCAGTGATGTAGTAAGAATTGCTCATGAACTCAAAATGATGCTAACAGTAATGGAGTGAACGTTTCGAATAACCTCAAAGTGATGCTGACAGTCATGTAGTAAAAGTTGCTACGAACCTCAAAATATTGCGACAGTGATGTCGGAAGACTTGCTAATGAACTTAAAATGATGCTAACAGTAATGTAGTGGTAGTTGCTAATCAAGTCAGTGATGCTTACAGTATTGTAGTAAGTGTTTCGAAAAACCTCAAAGTGATGCTGACTGTCATGTAGTAAGAGTTGCTATGAACCTGAAAATAATGCGACAGTGATGTCGGAAGAATTGCTAAAGATCTCAAAATGATGCGACAGTGATGTCAGAAGAATTGGTAATGATCTCAAAATGATGCTAACAGTAATGGAGTGAACGTTTCGAATAACCTCAAAGTGATGCTGACAGTCATGTACCAAGAGTTGCTACGAATCTCAAAAAAAAATGCGACAGTAATGTAGTAAAAGTTGCTACGAACCTCAAAATATTGCGACAGTGATGTCGGAAGAATTGCTAATGAACTCAAAATGATGCTAACAGTAATGTAGTGATAGTTGCTAAGAAACTCAGTGATGCTTACAGTAATGTAGTAAGTGTTTCGAATAACCTCAAAGTGATGCTGACAGTCATGTAGTAAGAGTTGCTACGAACCTAAAAATAATGCAACAATAATGTAGTAAGAGTTGCTACGAACCGCAAAATAATGCGACAGTGATGTCAGAAGAATTGCTAATTATCTCAAAATGATGCGACAGTGATTTAGTAAGAATTGCTAATGAACTCAAAATGATGCTAACAGTAATGTAGTGATAGTTGCTAATCAACTCAGTGATGCTTACAGTAATGTAGTAAGTGTTTCGAATAACCTCAAAGTGACGCTGACAGTCATGTAGTAAGAGTTGCTACGGACCTCAATATAATGCGACAGTAATGTAGTAAAAGTCGCTACGAACCTCAAAATATTTCGACAGTGATGTCGGAAGAATTGCTAATGAACTAAAAATGATGCTAACAGTAATGTAGTGATAGTTGCTAATCAACTCAGTGATGCTTACAGTAATGTAGTAGGTGTTTCGAATAACCTCAAAGTGATGCTGACAGTCATGAAGGAAGAGTTGCTACGAACCTCAAAATAATGCGACAGTAATGTAGTAAGAGTTGCTACGAACCTCAAAATAATGCGACAGTGATGTCAGAAGAATTGCTAAAGATCTCAAAATGATGCGACAGTGATGTCAGAAGAATTTGTAATGATCTCAAAATGATGCTAACAGTAATGGAGTGAACGTTTCGAATAACCTCAAAGTGATGCTGACAGTCATGTACTAAGAGTTGCTACGAATCTCAAAATAATGCAACAGTAATGTAGTAAAAGTTGCTACGAACCTCAAAATATTGCGACAGTGATGTCGGAAGAATTGCTAATGAACTCAAAATGATGCTAACAGTAATGTAGTGACAGTTGCTAATCAACTCAGTGATGCTTACAGTAATATAGTAAGTGTTTCCAATAACCTCAAAGTGATGCTGACAGTCATGTAGTAAGAATTGCTACGAACCTCAAAATATTGCGACAGTGATGTCGGAAGAATTGCTAATGAACTCAAGATGATGATAACAGTAATGGAGTGAAACTTTCGAATAACCTCAAAGTGATGCTGACAGTCATGTAGTAAGAGTTGCTACGGACCTCAATATAATGCGACAGTAATGTAGTAAAAGTCGCTACGAACCTCAAAATATTTCGACAGTGATGTCGGAAGAATTGCTAATGAACTAAAAATGATGCTAACAGTAACGTAGTGATAGTTGCTAATCAACTCAGTGATGCTTACAGTAATGTAGTAAGTGTTTCGAATAACCTCAAAGTGATGGTGACAGTCATTAGGAAGAGTTGCTACGAACCTCAAAATAATACGACAGTGATGTCAGAAGAATTGCTAAAGATCTCAAAATGATGCGACAGTGATTTAGTAAGAATTGCTCATGAACTCAAAATGATGCTAACAGTAATGGAGTGAACGTTTCGAATAACCTCAAAGTGATGCTGACAGTCATGTCGTAAAAGTTGCTACGAACCTCAAAATATTGCGACAGTGATGTCGGAAGAATTGCTAATGAACTCAAGATGATGCTAACAGTAATGTAGTGATAGTTGCTAAGAAACTCAGTGATGCTTACAGTAATGTAGTAAGAGTTTCGAACAACCTCAAAGTGATGCTGACAGTCATTTAGTAAGAGTTGCTTATGAACTCAATTCAATGCTACAGTGATGTCGTGAGAATTGCTCATGAACTAAAATGATGCTAACAGTAATGTAGTGACAGTTGCTAATAAACTCAAAGTGATGCTGACAGTAATGTAGTAAGAGTTGCTACGAACCTCAAAATAATGTTACAGTGATGTCAGAAGAATTGCTAATGATCTCAAAATGATGCGACAGTGATTTAGTAAGAATTGCTAATGAACTCAAAATGATGCTAACAGTAATGGAGTGAACGTTTCGAATAACCTCAAAGTGATGCTGACAGTCATGTAGTAAGA
This sequence comes from Aulostomus chinensis, assembly GCF_037954235.1. Taxonomy (NCBI): domain Eukaryota; kingdom Metazoa; phylum Chordata; class Actinopteri; order Syngnathiformes; family Aulostomidae; genus Aulostomus; species Aulostomus chinensis. The sequence continues at coordinate 39,891,118 of NC_141320.1, forward strand.
GTTGCTACGAACCTAAAAATAATGCGACAGTAATGTAGTAAAAGTTGCTACGAACCTCAAAATATTGCGACAGTGATGTCGGAAGAATTGCTAATAAACTCAAAATGATGCTAACAGTCATGTAGTGATAGTTGCTAATCAAGTCAGTGATGCTTACAGTAATGTAGTAAGTGTTTCGAATAACCTAAAAGTGATGCTGACAGTCATGTAGTAAGTGTTGCTACGAACCTCAATATAATGCGACAGTGATGTCAGAAGAATTGCTCATGATCTCAAAATGATGCGACAGTGATTTAGTAAGAATTGCTAATGAACTCAAAATGATGCTAACAGGAATGGAGTGAACGTTTCGAATAACCTCAAAGTGATGCTGACAGTCATGTACTAAGAGTTGCTACGAACCTCAAAATAATGCGACAGTAATGTAGTAAAAGTTGCTACGAACCTAAAAATAATGTGACAGTTACGTAAGAAGAATTGCTAATGATCTCAAAATGATGCGACAGTGATGTAGTAAGAATTGCTAATGAAATCAAAAAGTGAAAGTTTCGAATAACCTCAAAGTGATGCTGACAGTCATGGAGGAAGAGTTGCTACGAACCTCAAAATAATGTGACAGTGATGTCAGAAGAATTGCTAATGATCTCAAAATGATGCGACAGTGATTTAGTAAGAATTGCTAATGAACTCAAAATGATGCAAACAGTAAAGGAGTGATAGTTGCTAATCAACTCAGTGATACGTACAGTAATGTGGTAAGTGTTTCGAATAACCTCAAAGTGATGCTGACAGTCATGTAGTAAGAGTTGCTGCGAACTTTAAAATAATGCGACAGTGATGTTGGAAGAATTGCTAAAGATCTCAAAATGATGCGACAGTGATGTCAGAAGAATTGGAAATGATCTCAAAATGATGCTAACAGTAATGGAGTGAACGTTTCCAATAACCTCAAAGTGATGCTGACAGTCATGTACTAAGAGTTGCTACGAATCTCAAAATAATGCAACAGTAATGTAGAAAAAGTTGCGACGAACCTCAAAATATTGCGACAGTGATGTCGGAAGAATTGCTAATGAACTCAAGATGATGCCAACAGTAATGGAGTGAAACTTTCGAATAACCTCAAAGTGATGCTGACAGTCATGTTGTAAGTGTTGCTACGAACCTCAAAATAATGCGACAGTAATGTAGTAAAAGTTGCTACGAACCTCAAAATATTGTGACAGTGATGTCGGAAGAATTGCTAATGAACTCAAAATGATGCTAACAGTAATGTAGTGATAGTTGCTAATCAACTCAGTGATGCTTACAGTAATGTAGTAAGTTTTTCGAATAACCTCAAAGTGATGGTGACAGTCATTAGGAAGAGTTGCTACGAACCTCAAAATAATACGACAGTGATGTCAGAAGAATTGCTCAAGATCTCAAAATGATGCGACAGTGATTTAGTAAGAATTGCTCATGAACTCAAAATGATGCTAACAGTAATGAAGTGAACGTTTCGAATAACCTCAAAGTGATGCTGACAGTCATGTAGTAAAAGTTGCTACGAACCTCAAAATATTGCGACAGTGATGTCGGAAGAATTGCTAATGAACTTAAAATGATGCTCACAGTTATGTAGTTGTAGTCGCTAATCAAGTCAGTGATGCTTACAGTAATGTAGTAAGTGTTTCGAAATAACTCAAAGTGATGCTGACAGTCATGTAGTAAGAGTTGCTGCGAACTTTAAAATAATGCGACAGTGATGTTGGAAGAATTTCTAAAGATCTCAAAATGATGCGACAGTAATGTAGAAAAGTTGCTACGAACCTCAAAATATTGCGACAGTGATGTCGGAATAATTGCTAATGAACTCAAGATGATGCTAACAGTAATGTAGTGATAGTTGCTAAGAAACTCAGTGATGCTTACAGTAATGTAGTAAGAGTTTCGAACAACCTCAAAGTGATGCTGACAGTCATTTAGTAAGAGTTGCTAATGAACTCAATTCAATGCTACAATGATGTCGTGAGAATTGCTCATGAACTAAAATGATGCTAACAGTAATGTAGTGACAGTTGCTAATAAACTCAAAGTGATGCTGACAGTAATGTAGTAAGAGTTGCTACGAACCTCAAAATAATGTTACAGTGATGTCAGAAGAATTGCTAATGATCTCAAAATGATGCGACAGTGATTTAGTAAGAATTGCTAATGAACTCAAAATGATGCTAACAGTAATGGAGTGAACGTTTCGAATAACCTCAAAGTGATGCTGACAGTCATGTAGTAAGAGTTGCTACGAACCTAAAAATAATGCTACAGTAATGTAGTAAAAGTTGCTACGAACCTCAAAATATTGCGACAGTGATGTCGGAAGAATTGCTAATGAACTCAAAATGATGCTAACAGTCATGTAGTGATAGTTGCTAATCAAGTCAGTGATGCTTACAGTAATGTAGTAAGTGTTTCGAACAACCTAAAAGTGATGCTGACAGTCATGTAGTAAGTGTTGCTACGAACCTCAATATAATGCGACAGTGATGTCAGAAGAATTGCTCATGATCTCAAAATGATGCGACAGTGATTTAGTAAGAATTGCTAATGAACTCAAAATGATGCTAACAGGAATGGAGTGAACGTTTCGAATAACCTCAAAGTGATGCTGACAGTCATGTACTAAGAGTTGCTACGAACCTCAAAATAATGCGACAGTAATGTAGTAAAAGTTGCTACGAACCTAAAAATAATGTGACAGTTACGTAAGAAGAATTGCTAATGATCTCAAAATGATGCGACAGTGATGTAGTAAGAATTGCTAATGAAATCAAAATGATGCTAACAGTAATGGAGTGAAAGTTTCGAATAACCTCAAAGTGATGCTGACAGTCATGTAGGAAGAGTTGCTACGAACCTCAAAATAATGTGACAGTGATGTCAGAAGAATTGCGAATGATCTCAAAATGATGCGACAGTGATTTAGTAAGAATTGCTAATGAACTCAAAATGATGCAAACAGTAAAGGAGTGATAGTTGCTAATCAACTCAGTGATGCGTACAGTAATGTGGTAAGTGTTTCGAATAACCTCAAAGTGATGCTGACAGTCATGTAGTAAGAGTTGCTGCGAACTTTAAAATAATGCGACAGTGATGTTGGAAGAATTGCTAAAGATCTCAAAATGATGCGACAGTGATGTCAGAAGAATTGGAAATGATCTCAAAATGATGCTAACAGTAATGGAGTGAACGTTTCCAATAACCTCAAAGTGATGCTGACAGTCATGTACTAAGAGTTGCTACGAATCTCAAAATAATGCAACAGAAATGTAGAAAAAGTTGCTACGAACCTCAAAATATTGCGACAGTGATGTCGGAAGAATTGCTAATGAACTCAAGATGATGCTAACAGTAATGGAGTGAAACTTTCGAATAACCTCAAAGTGATGCTGACAGTCATGTTGTAAGTGTTGCTACGAACCTCAAAATATTGCGACAGTGATGTCGGAAGAATTGCTAATGAACTCAAAATGATGCTAACAGTAATGTAGTGATAGTTGCTAATCAACTTAGTGATGCTTACAGTAATATAGTAAGTGTTTCGAATAACCTCAAAGTGATGCTGACAGTCATTAGGAAGAGTTGCTACGAACCTCAAAATAATACGACAGTGATGTCAGAAGAATTGCTAAAGATCTCAAAATGATGCGACAGTGATTTAGTAAGAATTGCTCATGAACTCAAAATGATGCTAACAGTAATGGAGTGAACGTTTCGAATAACCTCAAAGTGATGCTGACAGTCATGTAGTAAAAGTTGCTACGAACCTCAAAATATTGCGACAGTGATGTCGGAAGAATTGCTAATGAACTTAAAATGATGCTAACAGTTATGTAGTTGTAGTCGCTAATCAAGTCAGTGATGCTGACAGTAATGTAGTAAGTGTTTCGAAATACCTCAAAGTGATGCTGACAGTCATGTAGTAAAAGTTGCTGCGAACCTTAAAATAATGCGACAGTGATGTTGGAAGAATTGCTAAAGATCTCAAAATGATGCGACAGTGATGTCAGAAGAATTGGTAATGATCTCAAAGTGATGCTAACAGTAATGTAGTGATAGTTGCTAAGAAACTCAGTGATGCTTACAGTAATGTAGTAAGAGTTTCGAACAACCTCAAAGTGATGCTGACAGTCATTTAGTAAGAGTTGCGAATGAACTCAATTCAATGCTACAGTGATGTCGTGAGAATTGCTCATGAACTCAAAATGATGCTAACAGTAATGTAGTGACAGTTGCTAATAAACTCAAAGTGATGCTGACAGTAATGTAGTAAGAGTTGCTACGAACCTTAAAATAATGCAACAATAATGTAGAAAGAGTCGCTACGAACCTCAAAATAATGTTACAGTGATGTCAGAAGAATTGCTAATGATCTCAAAATGATGCGACAGTGATTTAGTAAGAATTGCTAATGAACTGAAAATGATGCTAACAGTAATGGAGTGAACGTTTCGAATAACCTCAAAGTGATGCTGACAGTCATGTACTCAGAGTTGCTACGAACCTCAATATAATGCGACAGTGATGTCAGAAGAATTGCTAATGATCTCAAAATGATGCGACAGTGATTTAGTAAGAATTGCTAATGAACTCAAAATGATGCTAACAGGAATGGAGTGAACGTTTCGAATAACCTCAAAGTGATGCTGACAGTGATGTACTAAGAGTTGCTACGAACCTCAAAATAATGCGACAGTAATGTAGTAAAAGTTGCTACGAACCTCAAAATAATGTGACAGTTACATAAGAAGAATTGCTAATGATCTCAAAATGATGCGACAGTGATGTAGTAAGAATTGCGAATGAAATCAAAATGATGCTAACAGTAATGGAGTGAAAGTTTTGAATAACCTCAAAGTGATGCTGACAGTCATGTAGGAAGAGTTGCTACGAACCTCAAAATAATGCGACAGTGATGTCAGAAGAATTGCTAATGATCTCAAAATGATGCGACAGTGATTTAGTAAGAATAGCTAATGAACTCAAAATGATGCTAACAGTAATGGAGTGATAGTTGCTAATCAACTCAGTGATGCTTACAGTAATGTGGTAAGTGTTTCGAATAACCTCAAAGTGATGCTGACAGTCATGTAGTAAGAGTTGCTACGGACCTCAATATAATGCGACAGTAATGTAGTAAAAGTCGCTACGAACCTCAAAATATTTCGCCAGTGATGTCGGAAGAATTGCTAATCAACTAAAAATGATGCTAACAGTAATGTAGTGATTGTTGCTAATCAACTCAGTGATGCTTACAGTAATGTAGTAGGTGTTTCGAATAACCTCAAAGTGATGGTGACAATCATTAGGAAGAGTTGCTACGAACCTCAAAATAATACGACAGTGATGTCAGAAGAATTGCTCAAGATCTAAAAATGATGCGACAGTGATGTAGTAAGAATTGCTCATGAACTCAAAATGATGCTAACAGTAATGGAGTTGTAGTTGCTAATCAAGTCAGTGATGCTTACAGTAATGTAGTAAGTGTTTCGAACAACCTCAAAGTGATGCTGACAGTCATGTAGTAAGAGTTGCTACGAACCTCAAAATAATGCGACAGTAATGTAGTAAAAGTTGCTACGAACCTCAAAATATTGCGACAGTGATGTCGGAAGAATTGCTAATGAACTCAAAATGATGCTAACAGTCATGTAGTGATAGTTGCTAATCAAGTCAGTGATGCTTACAGTAATGTAGTAAGTTTTTCGAATAACCTCAAAGTGATGCTGACAGTCATGTAGTCAGAGTTGCAACGAACCTCAAAATGATGCGACAGTGATTGAGTAAGAATTGCTAATGAACTCAAAATGATGCTAACAGTAATGAAGTGAAAGTTTCGAACAACCTCAAAGTGATGCTGACAGTCATGTTGTAAGAGTTGCAACGAACCTCAAAATGATGCGACAGTGATGGAGTAAGAATTGCTAATGAACTCAAAATAATGCTAACAGTAATGTAGTGATAGTTGCTCATAAACTCAGTGATGTTTACAGTAATGTAGTGAGTGTTTCGAACAACCTCAAAGTGATGCTGACAGTCATGTAGTAAGTGTAGCTACGAACCTCAAAATAATGCGACAGTGATGTCAGAAGAATTGCTGATGATCTCAAAATGATGCGACAGTGATGTAATAAGAATTGCTAATGATCTCAAAATATTGCGACAGTGATCTCGTACGAACTGCTAATGAACTCAAAATGATGCTAACAATAATGTAGTGAAAGTTTCAAACAACCTCAAAGTGATGCCGACAGTCATGTAGTAAGAGTTGCTACGAACCTCCAAATAATGCGACAGTGATGTCGTAAGAATTGCTAATGATCCCAAAATGATGCTAACAGTAATGTAGTGATAGTTGCAAATAAACTAAAAGTGATGCTGACAGTCATGTAGTAAGAGTTGCTACGAACCTCCAAATAATGCGACAGTGATGTCGGAAGAATTTCTAATGAACTCAAAATGATGCTGACGGTGATGTAGTGATAATTGCGAGTAACCTAAAAATGATGCTAACAGTAATCTAGTAAGAGCTGCTAATAACCTCGAAATGATGCTTACAGAAATGTAGTACGAGTTGAAACTAGAACAACAAACTGTCCTCTGATGGTTGGACAGGTTGGTTTGGTCCGTCCTCTCACTCATCATTAAAAGCCCTTGTTACTCATCATTCATCCAATCTGACACTCACGTCTGCAGTGAGGAATCCCCAGCAACCCGCGGCCCACATGGAGCAATCTTGGCCAATCACGTGGGGCCTGCAGCGGCACCGACCACCAAATGACTCGCAGGTGTCACTCTCAGCTCCAACCTCATGGCAGGCACAAGGCAGGGCGCCGTTGTTGAAGAGAGCCCAAGAGACACAACTGAGCTGAAACAGAATGGAGACCAAGGACAGGAGGGACGACAGAGAAAAAGGAAACGTTAGCGAGACATTTTAGGAAAATTAGTTTAGTGGGGAAACGGTTCTTAGCCAAACTTGCTAAATGGAAGGACAACAAAAAACAAAGATCTTAAAAAGAAAATTTGCACAAAGTGAAACCCTGCAAGAGAAAGTAAATCAAGAACTAAATATTCTTGAGGCTCAGGTCTTTAGTTCCAATGCTTGTAAATGACATCTGAATGCATTCACAACCCAAATCTGAGCAGACAGAAGCGTCCCAGTCAGGCCCAGTTTAGTTCCTCTAGAACATTCAGGGATACAGAACATGGACCAACTCAGGCTGAGAGACACCGACTTGACATGAAAGCTGTTGAGGCCACAGTTGCTGATGAAGTGGTCAGATTTCTCCAGTGGTTCTTGGTTCAGGGAGCTGGAGCTGGAGCTGCTCTCAGGCACCACCAGGACGTGATCCTGGAGAGACAGAAGGAAGAAGTCCAGGCCTGACAGAGGAGAAGGAGGCACAGAGTAGAAACAGCAGATACGTGTGGGGAAAGGGAGAGGGTATCAGTCCAGCAGAGGAGCAGGAAACCTACCACCACAGGGCTCTGCCTGCAGGAACCTGCAGGTGAGGAGGACCTGGTGGTCCGGCACATCCACAATGATCTGGTTTTCAGACACCGGCACGTTTCGGCAGCCGTAAGCGTGGGGACAGAAGGAAGCGTTGGCGTGGCCTGAAAGACACAAACAACCATCTCCATTTGAATGTTTCTCAAACAGCCGGAGCAGGAAAGCTAAGATGAATCAAAGATCCTCCACCCTGCCAGATCCGACCCTGGTAATGTAGACCTGCACAGGGTGGGTGGGGTGGAGCGGCTGGTGGTGGTGGAGGATGAAGACGTATCTGCCCAAAGCCTGGACACGGTGGAGTCCACCGCAGCGTTCTGAGTAGAAGGATGAGAGCGATGTTCAATGGTACATGTTTTCTTTCCTGAACCGCCGATGTTTCCAATCACGAATCGAGGGGACACAGGAGGAGCTACAGGGGGAGGGAAGGTGGATCAGAACCCTTCTAACAAGAGTGCTGAGGGGACACAGGAGGAGCTACAGGGGGAGGGAAGGTGGATCAGAACCGTTCTAACAAGAGCCTGAGGGGACACAGGAGGAGCTACAGGGGGAGGGAAGGTGGATCAGAACCGTTCGAACAAGAGCGCTGAGGGGTCACAGGAGGAGCTACAGGGGGAGGGAAGGTGGATCAGAACCCTTCTAACAAGAGCCTGAGGGGACACAGGAGGAGCTACAGGGGGAGGGAAGGTGGATCAGAACCCTTCTAACAAGAGCGCTGTCCCACTAATGTTCCTCACCAGAATCCTCCTGTCAGGGGGGAACCGTCCATGGGTGCTGATGCAGCGGACTGAAGGTTCAACGTAGTCCATGCTGAACTGGTCTTTAGGCACCAGGTGGACTTTGTGCTAAAAACAGCAGAAAAAAAAGACAAAAAGGGGAGAATTTTAACAAAAGTATGCAAATGAGCTGAAGATCAAAATACAAAAAGTAAATCAAGGTTTTTCTTCAAATGATTGCCAGCTATTTAGCTAAGAGAAGGACAAATGTCAATCAAGATGTCAGAATGGAACGATCCCACTGGTTTCTGGTCAAGGGAACCATGGAGATGCTAACTTCCTGTTGGACGATAAGGGTGTCTCATCCCTGACATGCTAACTTCCTGTTGGACTATCAGGGTGTCTCATCCCTGACATGCTAACTTCCTGTTGGACGATCAGGGTGTCTCATCCCTGACATGCTAACTTCCTGTTGGACGATAAGCGTGTCTCATCCCTGACATGCTAACTTCCTGTTGGACGAGAAGCGTGTCTCATCCCTGACATGCTAACTTCCTGTTGGACGATAAGCGTGTCTCATCCCTGACATGCTAACTTCCTGTTGGACGATAAGCGTGTCTCATCCCTGACATGCTAACTACCTGTTGGACAATCAGGGTGTCTCATCCCTGACATGCTAACTACCTTTTCGACTTTCAAGCCTAATTTCAGCCTGATTTATGCTTCTGCGTCGCGTAGTATTCGTACCTCCGCCGTCGACGCAGACCCCTAAAGACGCTGTAGCCTGACACGCGCCTCCAAAAAATCCTGCTTACGCATCGCGTCGACGCGTGGTGACGTCAACGTCGAGGACTGTGATTGGTCCGCTCAGAACGTCATTTCTGGTTCAGTCGCAGCACAACACCGCCATTTTCAAAGTTTCTGTGGTGAAGGCTCCAAGAAAAAATGGACCAAGCTGAAGAAAGGATTATCGAGGAGGTGCTCAAGTACGACCACCTCTACAACGCCTCTTCGCGGCACTACAAAGACTGACAAATGGCCAACAATTGTTGTCTGTGACCGGAAGAAAACCAAGGAATCCGACAAGAGCCCGTAAACAATACAAAGACAAAGCCACACCCCCTAGCGGCTTGGCGGTGTATTGCAGAGCAACGCGTTCCCTCGACGCAGAATAAACCAGGCTTTCCAGTCGCACCTGTTTTACGCCCCCGTGCCAGATAAGGACCCCCATCGGGCTGTGCCACTCTGGAGGGAGCGCGTCTCACAGTCAGTCAGCGGAACCATGCGGATCCGGGCCGGAGCTGTGGGAAGGAGCGCCAATTGTATCGGGTTGTTGTTTTCTGGACTGCAGCAGAACAGGAGCAGCCGGGACTGGAATGTAGAAGTAGGTTATCTTGAAGTTGACTAAGTTATGGTGAACGATATTGTGGTTCAACACTTTAATGAGCTTTAAGGCAAACATATTTCATGAGGAAACAACGCCGGAATTGGACGGATTTCAGCGGCACACAACAACGTATCCGATACACCTCATTGGAAACCTGGTGGTCTAAGACTAAGAAACACCAGTCACCATGAAGAAAGGAACTTTTAGCTGAGTACTCATGTTCTTTTCTGCAGGTTGAATGTGGCATTTGTTGGACAGAAGCGTCTCATCTCAACAAAAGCACCTCTTCAGTGCTGAGGCATGATGGGGCCAGGCATGAGAATGAAGTCCCAGATCCACCAGGATGAACTCAGGTATACAGCCACTCTCCAACTGACTCACAGTTGCTTCATGGAGAATTAATTCCTATTCATTTCTTCTCTCCTTCATCTTTAACCATCCAGCTTCCAGGAAGCAGATGCTGGATGAGGCTCTGCTGAATTTCATCCTGAAGGACTGCCAGCCCCTCAGCACTGTTGAGAGGGAAGGGTTCAGGGAACTGGTTCAGGTCCTTGAGCCTCATATGTTTGCCAACCAGAAAGGTTTGTGTGGAAATGATCTAAAGCAGTAGTTGATATCTCCAGTTTATTTCATCTCTAATTTCAATGTATTGATTTACTCTGGGTGTCATTTTCAGACCATCAAACAAACGGTGGCCAAAAAGTACCAGGAGGAACGGGAAGGAGTGAAAAAGGAAGTCCAGCTGCCATGTGGACATCTGTGGACATGGAGGCTCCCTTGGCTCTGACCTGTCACTGCATTCGTGAGAATGATTGTGTTGGGAGTGCAAGTCTTTCCACAAAGTCACCCTGCATCATTTTGAGGTTTTAAGCAACTCTTAATACATCACTGTAGTTTCATTTTGAGCTTCATCGCAATTATCGCATCACTGTAGCATCATTTTGAGGATCGTAGCAACTCTCACGACATTACTGTAGCATCATTTTGAGATTCGTAGCAAGTCTCACCACATCACTGTAGCATCATTTTGAGGATAGTCGCAACTCTCACGACATCACTGTAGCATCGTTTTGAGATTCGTAGCAACTCTCATTACATCACTGTAGCATCATTTCTTAGGTAAGTAGCAACTCCCATGACATTACTGTAGCATCGTTTTGAGATTCGTAGCAACTCTCATTACATCACTGCAGCATCATTTCTTAGGTAAGTAGCAACTCCCATGACATTACTGTAGCATCATTTTGAGATTCGTAGCAACTCCCACTACATCACTGTAGCATCATTTTGAGATTCGTAGCAACTCTCACTACATCACTGTCACCTCATTTTGAGGATAGTAGCAACTCTCACCACATCACTTTAGCATCATTTTGAGGATCGTAGCAACTCTCATTACATCACTGTCGCATCATTTTGAGGATAGTCGCAACTCTCACCACATCACTGCAGCATCATTGTGAGATTCGTAGCAACTCTCATTACATCACTGTAGCATAATTTTGAGGATAGTCGCAACTCTCACCACATCACTGTAGCATCATTTCTTAGATAAGTAGCAACTCTCATTACATCACTTTAGCGTGATTTTTAAATTACTATCAACTCTCACCACATCACTGTCAGCATCATTTTGAGATTAGTATCAACTCTCACTACATCACTGCCACCTCATTTTGAGGATCGTAGCAGCTCTCATTACATCACTGTCGCATCATTTTCAGGTAATTAACAACTCTCACCACATCACTGGAGCATCATTTCTTTGGTTAGTAGCAATTCTTAAGACATCACTATAGCATCGTTTTTGAGGTTTTTAGCCACTCTCACTACATCACTTTCAACATCATTTTGAGGTTAGTAGCAACTCTCACTACATCACTGTAATTTCATTATGAGCTTCATCGTAATTACCACATCACTGTCGCATCATTTTTAGGATAGTAGCAACTCTCACGTCATTACTGTAGCATCATTTTGAGATTCGTAGCAACTCTCACTACATCACTGTAGCATCATTTCTTCGGTTAGTAGCAACTCTCATTACATCACTGTTGAATCATTTTGAGGTTCGTAGCAACTCTCACCACATCACTGTAGCATCATTTCTTAGGTATGTAGCAACTTTCATTACATCACTTTAGCATGATTTTGAAATTACTATCAACTCTCACCACATCACTGTAGCATCATTTCTTAGGTTTGTAGCAACTTTCATTACATCACTTTAGCATGATTTTGAAATTACTATCAACTCTCACCACATGAATGTAGCATCATTTTGAGGATCGTAGCAACTCTCACTACATCAGTCGCATCATTTTGACATTTGTAGCAACTCTCAATTCATCACTGTAGCATCATTTCTTAGGTCAGTAGCAACTCCCATGACATCACTGTAGCATCATTTCTTAGGTAAGTAGCAACTCTCATTACATCACTTTAGCATGATTTTGAAATTACTATCAACTCTCACCACATCACTGTAGCATCATTTCTTAGGTTTGTAGCAAATCTCATTACATCACTCTAGCATCATTTTGAGATTAGTAGCAACTCTCATTACATCACTGTAGCATCATTTCTTAGGGAAGTAGCAACTCTCATTACACCGCTTTAGCGTTATTTTGAAATTACTATCAACTCTCACCACATCACTGTCGCATTACTTCTTAGATTTGTAGCAACTCTCATTACATCACTTTAGCATCATTTTGAGATTAGTATCAACTCTCACTACATCACTGTCAGCATCATTTTGAGATTTGTTTCAACTCTCACTACATCATTGCCACCTCATTTTGAGGATCGTAGCAACTCTCACTACATCACTGTCGCATCATTTTGAGGATAGTCGCAACTCTCGCAACATTACTGCAGCATCGTTTTGAGATTCGTAGGAACTCCCATTACATCACTGTCGCATCATTTTGAGGATAGTCGCAACTCTCACGACATTACTGTAGCATCATTTTAGGATTCGTGGCAACTCTCACCACATCACTGCAGCATCATTTCTGAGGTAAGTAGCAACTCTCAATACATCACTCTAGAATCATTTTGAGATTCGGAGCAACTCTCATTACATCACTTTAGCATCATTTTGAAGTTCCTAGCAACTCTCACCACATCACTGTAACATCATTTCTTAGGTAAGTAGCAACTCTCATTACATCACTTTAGCATCATTTTGAGGATCGTAGCAACTCTCAAGACATCACTTTAGCGTGATTTTGAAATTACTATCAACTCTCACCACATCGCTGGAGCATCATTTTGAGGATCGTAGCAACTCTCACGACATCACTTTAGCGTGATTTTGAAATTACTATCAACTCTCACTACATCACTGTTGCATCATTTTGACATTTGTAGCAACTCTCATTATATAACTGTAGCATCATTTCTTAGGTTAGTAGCAACTCCCATGACATCACTGCAGCATCATTTTGAGGTTTGTAGCAACTCTCACGACATTACTGGAAGTATCAGTTTGAGGTTCGTAGCAACTCTCACCACATCACTGTAGCATCATTTGTTTGGTTAGAAGCAACTCTCATGACATCGCTTTAGCATGATTTTGAAATTACTATCAACTGTCACCACAACACTGTCAGCATAATTTCTTAGGTTAGTAGCAACTGTCATAACATCACTGTAGAATCATTTTGAGGATCGTAGCAACTATCACTACATCATTGTCGCATCATTTTGAGGATAGTCGCAACTCTCACGACATTACTGTAGCATCATTTCTTAGTTAAATAGCAACCCTCATTACATCACTTCAGCGTGATTTTGAAATTACTATCAACTCTCACCACATCACTGTAGCATCATTTCTTAGGTTTGTAGCAACTCTCATTACATCACTCTAGCATCATTTGGACATTTGTAGCAACTCTCATTACATCACTGTAGCATAATTTTGAGGATAGTCGCAACTCTCACGACATTACTGGAGCATCATTTTGAGATTCCTAGCAACTCTCATTACATCACTGTCGCATCATTTTTAGGTTCGTAGCAACTCTCACCACATCACTGTAGCATCATTTCTGAGGTAAGTTGCAACTCTCACGACATCACTGTAGCATCACTTCTTCGGTTTGTCGCAACTCTCATTACATCACTTTAGCATCATTTTGAGGATCGTCGCAACTCTCACGACATTACTGTAGCATCATTTTGAGGTTCGTAGCAACTCTCACCACATCACTGTAGCATCATTTATTAGGTAAGTAGCAACTCTCACCACATCACTTTAGCATCATTTCTTAGGTATGTAGCAACTCTCATTACATCACTTTAGCGTGATTTTGAAATTACTATCAACTCTCACACATCACTGCAGCATTAAATTGAGGTTAGTAGCAACTCTAACTACATGACTGTCAGCATCACTTTGAGGTTATTCGAAACTTTCACTCCTTTGTTGTTAGCATCATTTTGAGTTCATTAGCAATTCTTACTACATCAGTGTCGCATCATTTTGAGATCATTAGCAATTCTTCCGACATCACTTTCGCATTATTTTGATGTTCGTAGCAACTCTTACTACATTATTTTTGCATTATTTAAAGGTTCGTAGCAACTCTCACTACATTACTGTTAGCATCATTTTGAGTTTATTAGCAATTCTTCCTAAATCACTGTCGCATCATTTTGAGATCTTTAGCAATTCTTCTGACATCACTGTCTCAATATTTTTAGGTTCGTAGCAACTTTTACTACATTACTGTCGCATTATTTTGAGGTTCATAGCAACTCTTACTACATTATTGTTGCATTATTTAAAGGTTCGTAGCAACTCTTACTACATTACTGTCAGCATCACTTTGAGTTTATTAGCAACTATCACTACATTACTGTTAGCATCATTTTGAGTTTTTTAGCAATTCTTACGACATCACTGTCGCATTATTTTGAGGTTAGTAGGAACTCTTTCTACATGACTGTCAGCATCACTTTGAGGTTGTTCAAAACACTTACTACATTACTGTAAGCATCACTGAGTTTATTAGTAACTATCATTACGTTACTGTTAGCATCGTTTTGAGGTCAAAAGCAATTCGTACGACATCACTGTCAGGATCATTTTTAATTTACTCGCAACTCAAACCACATGACTGTCAGCATCACTTTGAGGTTTTTCGAAACTTTCACTCCATTACTGTTAGCATCATTTTGAGTTCATTAGCAATTCTTACTACATCACTGTCACATCATTTTGAGATCATTAGCAATTCTTCCGACATCACTGTCGCATTATTTTGAGGTTCGTAGCAACTCTTACGACATGACTTTCAGCATCACTTTGAGGTTATTCGAAACGTTCACACCATTACTGTTAGCATCACTGAGTTGAATAGCAATTATCAGTACATTACTGTTAGCATCATTTTGAGTTCATTAGCAATTCTTACTACATCACTGTCGCATCATTTTGAGATCATTAGCAATTCTTCCGACATCACTGTCGCAATATTTTGAGGTTCGTAGCAACTCTTACTACATTATTTTTGCATTATGTTAAAGTTCGTAGCAACTCTTACTACATTACTGTCAGCATCACTTTGAGTTTATTAGCAACTATCACTACATTACTGTTCGCATCATTTTGAGTTTTTTAGCAATTCTTACGACATCACTGTAGCATTAAATTGAGTTCATTAGCAACTCTTACTAAATGACTGTCAGCATCACTTTGAGGTTGTTCGAAACTCTTACTACATTACTGAAAGCATCACTGAGTTTCTTAGCAACTGTCACTACATTACTGTTAGCATAATCTTGAGTTAATTAGCAATTCTTCCGACATCACTGTCACATTATTTTGAGGTTCGTAGCAACTCTTAGTACAAGACTGTCAGCATCACTTTGAGGTTATTCGAAACGTTCACTCCATTACTGTTAGCATCATTTTGAGTTCATGAGCAATTCTTACAAAATCACAGTCGCATCATTTTGAGATCTTTAGCAATTCTTCTGACATCACTGTCGCATTATTTTGAGGTTCGTAGCGACTTTTACTACATTACTGTCGCATTATATTGAGGTTTGTAGCAACACTTACTACATGACTGTCAGCATCACTGACTTGATTAGCAACTATCACTACATTACTGTTAGCATCATTTTGAGTTCATTAGCAATTCTTCCGACATCACTGTCGCAATATTTTGAGGTTCCTTCCAACTTTTACTACATTACTGTCGCATTATTTCGAGGTTCGAAGCAACACTTACTACATGACTGTAAGCATAACTTTGAGGTTATTCGAAAGTTTCACTCCATTACTGTTAGCATCATCTTGAGTTCATTAGCAATTCTTCTGACATCACTGTAACATTATTTTGAGGTTCGTAGCGACTCTTACTACATTATTGTTGCATTATTTTAAGGTTCGTAGCAACTCTTACAACATTACTGTCAGCATCACTTTGAGTTTATTAGCAACTGTCACTACATCACTGTCGCATCATTTTGAGTTCATTAGCAATTCTTACTCAATCACTGTCGCATCATTTTGAGGTTCGTTGCAACTCTGACTACATGACTGTCAGCATCACTTTGAGGTTATTCGAAACTTTCACTCCATTACTGTTAGCATCATTTTGAGTTCATTTGCAATTCTCACTACATCACTGTCCCATCATTTCATATCATAAGCAATTCTTACTACATCACTGTCACATCATTTTGAAGTTCGTAGTAACTCTTACTACATTACTGTTGCATTATTTAGAGGTTAGTAGCAACTCTTACTACATGACTGTCAGCATCACTTTGAGGTTATTCGAAACTTTCACTACATCGCCGTTCGCATCATTTTGAGTTCATTACAATTCTTACTACGTCACTGTCGCATCATTTTGAGTTCATTAGCAATTCTGACTACATCACTGTCGCATCATTTTGAGATCATTAGCAATTCTTCCAAAAATCAGTGTCGCATTATTTTGAGGTTCGTAGCAACTCTTACTACATTAGTCAGCATCACTTTGAGTTCATTGGCAACTTTCACTCCATTACTGTTAGCATCATTTTGAGTTCATTAGCAATTCTTACGACATCACTGTCGCATCATTTTTAGATGATTAGCAATTCTTACGACATCACTGTAGCATTATTTTGAGGTTCTCTCTGACCACATGACTGTCAGCATCACTTTGAAGTTGTTCAAAACACAACACTTACTACATTACTGTAAGCATCACTGAGTTTATAGCAACTATCACTACGTTAGTGTTAGCATCATCTTGAGTTCATTAGCAATTCTTCCGACATCACTGTCGCAATATTTTGAGGTTCGTAGCAATTTTTACTACATTACTGTCGCATTATTTTGAGGTTTTTAGCAACACTTACTACTGACCCTGGTCGGAGAGTCTCTGACCAGCTCTCCTGCTCTCTTTCCTCCTACCAGTCAAAGCAGACATCTTCACCTACTGATCTTGGATCTGCTGCCCGTTCCTCCCTGGTAAAAGAAGGAACCAGCACCTGGTTCTCCAGGCTGAATGAACTCCAGGACGTTGGCCGGCCGTGTCAGTTGGAACCTTTTTTGTCCAAATAGAGAAAAAATAAGTCTGATTGTTGATGAAAGATGTCATCATGGCTTTGAAACTGTGGTTGGGGACCAGCCAACATGAGCACATTCATGGAAGAATAGCAGTAAAAACAGGAAGTGTCAGTTAGCAAGTACTCACCAGTCTGTCACTATCATACTTGATTCTAGTGGAACAAAATGGCTGCTGCTGACTGTGCTGCCTGGTGGAGGATCACTCTTCACCATCCTCTCAGGCCTTGATGGAACCAAAAAGGCCAGTTCCTGGAGAAGATCTTCTAGGGGTCCAGGTTAAAGCGGTGCCCCAGCTGGCACCAGGCGCTGACCCAGGTCCTGCATGGGAGATACTGTCAGTTCTGTTCTGCCCTGCTCACAACCACAGGCTGGTGTTGAGGCCTGCAGCAACCAGGGCCCCAGTCACCAAGAGTATAAAGGCTGGTCATTGTGGCAGTGGGAGGAGTCAAAATGAAGACAGACCAATGTGAGCAGGACGTTCCTGGAGAAGTCAGAAGAACTTGACCATGTTTCCTACAGTACCCAGGAGGCCTGGTAGTTGTTGAAGGAAGCTCCAAAAGCAAAGAGCAGACAGCAGGACATCAAAAGAAAAGATCCAGATATTAAAACTACAAGTAGAAAGAAGAAGAAATACTAAAAGCTTTGGAAAGATACTACAAGGTTGGATATACATTATTATATACACTACTATTCTCATTGACTCCTAAAGAGGGACAGGAAACATTAGAATGTGGATCAGATCAGCTGATTTCAGTGTTGAGTCCATCCCTCCATCCACTTTCTGTTCTTATCCTTTAAGGGTCATGGGGGGGGGGGGGGGCGATCCCAGGTGACATTGTTCAAGAGGCAGGGTTCACCCTGGACAGGTCACCAGTCCATCAGGAGAAATGAGGTGGTCGGTTTCATGCAACCTAAACTAAAACATTAGTCGGATCAAATTCAGATTAAAGCAAGAGTCTCCAGATCAAAGTCAGAATTCCTGATGATGTCATCAGGGCTTTGACAGTAACTAGAATTCTGTGTTTGATCTCAGGAGGACATGAAAGAAACACAATTTAGAAAAGTATATGAGACCACGGCAGCATGATGGTGCAGTGGTGAGCACTGTGGCCTCACAGCAAGAAGGTTCTGGATTTGAGTCCAGGCTCGGGTGCAGAATCTGCATGTTCTCCCCGTGCATGCGTGGGTTCTCTCTGGGTACTCCGGCTTCTTCCCACCGTCCAAAGACATGTAATTTGGGATGAGGCTGATTGGACACTCTAAATTAACTGTAGATGTGAGTGTGAATGGTTTTGGCGACCTGTCCAGGGTGAACCCCGCCTCTGGCCCGTAGATGCTGGGATAGGCTCCAGACCCCTCGACCATCAACGTGGGTGTTTTGTTAATTGCATGCCACATGAAATTATTAGTGGTCACTTTTCTAGCAACTGTCTCACAGTGGCAAGACAAGAACACTTCTACTTTTGATGATGACAGTTTGTTCAACACTGAACTTCATCCAGTACCATGTTGTCAAACACTGGAACCTCCACAGCACCTGAACAGGGACTTGAACCCTGGACCCTCACATTAAAAGTCTGATGCTCTACCATCTGAGCTACTCAGGCTCTTTCTACAGCATTGAGACAGGAAAAGAAACACCTGTGAAGGTCAAACTGATGCTTTCTTGACTTGTTCAGTCCTCCATGTTAAAGTCCTCCATGCTTTTGATTGGCTCTGATTCTCTGTGGAAAAATCCAACAAGAGGCTCCAAAAATGTCCTGAATGTCACAAGAATGCACAGGACAAGATGTTAGTTTCCTTCATGTCTGCAGTTCCTCCACTGGAAAGTAAAGTCAATGCTGTTCCTCTGCTGAAACCTGGGATCGGACCAGGGACCTTTAGATCTTCAGTCTAAGGCTCTCCCAACTGAGCTGGTTCAGTTCTGAGGGAGGGCCCTGCTTCTCTCATTTATAATCTCTTCCACTCTCACTAGAACTAAGAGAGGATTGGAGCTTCTGAAGTCCTGACACAAATCAAACCAGGGACTTTGAACTACACAGTGAAGGAGTTGGTCATCAAGGTCGATGGCAGCTTATTAAGTTCTAGCTTTGATCAAATATAAGAAATGTAAATGAATTCAACATTGATTGCATTTCCCTCCTTTCTTTGGTGCAAGGAACCGAGGACTGGAGCTCTAAGTTTTCCAGTTCCTACATCAGTGAATGGACTTTCTGTGCTGCAAGGAACCAAAGCTACGAAGGAGGATTACAGTTTGTCCTTGCAGGAGTCAGTGACTTAATAGGGTCTAACAAAGGGTTGAACCTGAATGAGACAGTCACCCTTCAACATGGGGCCATGGCAGAGTGAACCAAGAACACTACAATGGGGGTGAGAGTGGAGCCATGATGGATTCACAGTTCATCACCTCCACCATCATGTGGACCACCTGATCACCTCTCCCTCAACCTCTAAATAACTCATTCCCTGACCGGGAATCAAACCCGGGCCGCGGCGGTGAAAGCGCCAAATCCTAGCCACTAGACCATCAGGGACCACACCGAGCTGTCCAACAACAGAGACTATAGACAATGACTCAAGAACACAGGACTCTGTGGTCTCAGCTTGAGATACAGAGGGTCCACCAAGACCACCAGACACCTCAGCCCCCTAAAGACAGTCCACCCCCAGGATCAGCTTCTATCACTCAGTGGTCCAGGACCATGATGAAGCCTGATCAGGAATGTGAGCAAAGCTCTTGGAACAGGCCTGCTGCCACCACAACTAAGATCCTGCAGGTCACTAGAACTCCAGTGTCCAGCTGACAAGTGGACTTTCCTCTGATCTGTGGTGGTGCTGAGTTTAGCAAACACCTCCAACAAGAAGATGAAGGAGGCCATCAACTCCTCCAAGCTCAACATCTATACTGGCTTTACTGGGAGGTCAGGAGGTCAAAGCAGACCTTCCACCTCAGATGGTTTCTACTCACAGAGATGAGGGACCAGTTCAAACCAGCTCCCTGGAGCTCCCGTAAGCCATTGTTCCCCTCAGCAAACATCTGGATCTGGACCTGCACCGGTGCTGACTTGTGTCTTGAGTCCCCAGAGTTTGTTGAACCAGAGAAGCTTCAACTGGTGGCGGTCGTACAACCAAGCGTGAAGGTGAGCCTGCATTGTCTGATCTGGAGCTAACAGGAATTAGCAAGTTAGCAACGGTTCTAGAGTTGCTGCTGAGTTGAATTTGAATTTATTTGTTGAAATGTTCCAGTTTCTATGAGGTCAGGGAAGACTGGTGTGGATCTAAAGGTCCCTGGTTGGATTCCCACCTCCCAGCCATTGGTTTGGCTCATTGGAACATTTTCAAACCCTGGTTGCTCAGATTTTACATGTATTTGATCATGACTTTAGACACATGTTCTGTTTATTAATTAAATAATCGCTTCAGTTATGAATTTAGTGAGTCAACCAGACTTGGTCAATGATAAAAGTTAGTCTGGTTATTATTCAGTTTCCAGTCAGTAGGGACACACACACACACACACACAAACACACACACACACACACACACACACACACACACACACACACACACACACAGCCTGTCTTTGGTATAAAATGGTCTGTCAGGTTCTCTCACGTTGGAAGATTTCTCTGACTCCATTGTGAATAAAGAGATTCTTCATCTGCCACCTGAGCCTTGATCCACTGATTCCTCTGATCCACCTCTTTCTGCTCCAACAAGTCTGACATGGATCAGGTGGGTCCATGTCAGCCAACCAGGAGGTTTCTCCTCTCAGTTAATTTTCTTCATCCCAGTTTAGATTGATTCTCCTCAGCCTGATGAAGGAGCATCTGATCAGGTGTTTGACTGCTTGTTGGTTGTAATTCCATAGATTTTAATCTCAGATGTTATAGAATTAATAATGCAATGGCAGTCCTGCCAAGTGACATCACTGACATGACAGGATGGCCCAGTCATGTGACTGAAGGAGCTGAGAGCTAAACATCATTGTTGATGGTGTCTTCCACTGTAGTCAGCAGCCACAACTCCTCTATCAACACCTGTCAGAGACCTGCTGGAGGCCCCACTGAGGTTTGAACTGGGATCACTGGATTCAGAGTCCAGAGTGCTTACCATTCCACCATGGAACCATCAAAGATGAAAGGTGTGAGACAAACTATGGCACTAATCATGTATGAGGGACTGCAGTGGTTTTCTGGATCTAATTTCCACAAACAAATGATGATTTGGGGAAAGGTCTGACAAAGTCTGACAAACATACCCTGATTTTTTCACAAACAAATGATGATTTTTAGACAGTGACACAGGGCTCTTATTTTGGAGGGCCATCAGGATGTGAAATATCCCAGACCTCTGAGATCAGAGCGCTCACTTTGATCTCAGGGTCCTGAATTTGGAGGTTCCTTCTTTGGTCTCCAAGTTCTAACTCCCATCTGACTGAATCCTTTTTTTAATGAGCTCCTCAGACCCTGATGATGTCAGGAAGAAATCCAGACATTCAGTTCTCATCTCAGCTGTTCTGACTGAGACATCAAGCAGTCAGGAAAAAAGTGTTACGACCCAAAGTGGGACCTTTACAGGAGCTAACAAAGTGTCTTTTTTCCTAAACTACTTGAGGAACTGGTTAAACCAGTAAAATATGCATTTCTGTGTGCAGACCAGTGAGGAGCCTGGGTGAGTGGAAGGATGTTTACCACCAACACAGAACCCAGACTTTAGTCATGTGATGAGATGGTGACTCTGATGATGAAGTTAATGGACAAAATGTGAATTGAAGGATGAACACAAATGGGTTTTTGAACCAAACACATTCCTTCAGTAGACTTTGATCCAACATTGAAGTTAGAGTTTGGTGGCTGCTCCATGTTGGAGGAAACCAGGCGATGTTAGGACGTCACAGGGAAGCTCCTTTGCCTCCTCTGCTGCCAGTTCAACCACTCACTCCCATCAGTGGAGAGCAGCTTCAACTGGGTTTGGAATTTACCACTGTGGATGCATAGGAATGTGGAGAAAATGTCTTTTGTCAGAAGTGGGATTTGAACCCACGCCTCCAGGAGAGACTGCAACCTGACCGCAGCGCCTTAGACTGCTCGGCCATCCTGAAAGACACTGACAGTTGCAGACTGAATTAATTCACTGACAAAGTAGAATTTTTGTTAACATTAAACACACAGTCTGCGTTCATGGCAGGAAGAAATGAATGTGTGTGTGTGTGTGTGTGTGTGTGTGTGTGTGTGTCAAGTCACAACAAAAGTTCTCTCATGACTCTTTACGAGTAGAGCAGGTCCAGCACCAAACTCCTTCAATGAATCTACATCAACAATTCTCCATCAGCAGCACATCCTGCAACAGTGGTGATGAAAACCTTCCTTTTAACAGGCAGGAACGTGGAGCAGATCCAGGATCAGTGGGGACGGCCTTCTGCTTTGACCGGTTGGGGGGAAAGAGAGCAGGAGAGCAGGGCAGAGACAAACACAGAGAATGCTCTCCTAAAACAAGGACTGTTCGGTCAATGGTAGAGCAGAGTGGAGCAGAGGAAGCGTGCTGGGCCCAGAACCCAGAGGTCGATGGATCGAAACCATCCTCTGCTAGAAGAAGAAAAATAAAATGAACCAGTGTCTTTAGAAATGTGTGTCTGTTAAAAAGAGGTTCATAAGGATTCTTTCTTCCTCCACAATCACCAACCATTGTGAGAGTTAACAACAGTCCACTTTCTGACTGAAGCAAAAGTAGACTTCAAAAGGTTTTTCTGATTCAACATAGCAGCTAAATTTCCATTTCCTGAACAGGAACGTTCAGCAACACAGAAAAAGGAGTTGAGGTCACACGCTTCCTGCAACCAAGGTCTAAAATCCAGGACGGACGAATGGCAGGACAACAAAGACAAAGACACAAGAAACAGAGATAATAACCATAAACTCCATAACAACCATAACAAATATAACCATACAGAACATATATAACAAATATAACAAGAAAAGCATTAAAAGATATGTCACCTCTGGTCAGATACCCTGATTTGCATTTGTGTCTCTCAGCATTTTCATTTTCATGTTAAAGCCTCCAGAATGAGGGGAGGGGTCAGGGGCAGTTTTCTGTGTTGTCTGCAAACTGAATTACAGGAAACCTGAACTTCCACTGTCAATGTATCCAATTGATGAATAATTGTTTGATTTATACATAGATAACTTGTAGTTATTGCCCACACACACACACACACAGACACACACACACACACACACACACACACACACACACACACATACACACACACACACACACACATTTTGTGAAACAACTCAGGAGTCATCAGGTGTTTTACTCAGAGGGATTCATTCATGATAAATGAGCATGGAGGAGACCCAGTAATCATCAACACAAGCGTCACATGAGCAGGTCACCACCCACTTTTATTGATTGGTTCTTGTAAGAATCACTCCTAACGCCATCAGGGTGTCATTTTTTGTCCTGCCCTGTCTCAACTGTTGGAGCACAACTACAGCCTGAACTCTGCCACTACCTTATCCCTCCCTAACAACCTCATACAGACCCACTATCTGGACTAGCCTGACCCCCCTGACCCTCATCAGTCACTCGTAGTGCCTCACACTGGAGGGAATAGGAGCATCTGTGAGCTCTGACTGTTGGGATGCACATCCATGTGATGAAGAGCTGTTTTAAACAGGGAATCATTTGACCTCTTGACCTGTGTGGGCAGGTACAGAGGGACGATTCCATCATGAAAAATAATATTACTAAACAAATGGGTCTTTAGCTTCTTTCTGAAGGCGTCCTCAGCGTCCTCATGTCCAGTGGGAGAGCGTTCCAGAGTCTCGGAGCTGCAACCTGGAAGGTTCCCTCTCCTTCAGTGAGGCTGAATCCCTGTGGTCAGGGAGGATAAGGGACCCCACAGGTATCACTAAAGTGCTTTAGACTGCAAAGCACTCAGCTAATCAAGCTGGGATCAACTGCTGTGGTGATCAAGGTATCATCATATATAACAAACAAAGAAAACAAAGTTGAGGAAAAGCACACAAAGAAAAAACGATGAACATAAACAGAGCATCTTCTACACCAGATGTCACACGGCTCAGTAGACTTCTGGTTTGACCCGCAGCAGGTCCAGTCTCCAGGGTGCCCCCATCATTCTGCTTTTCAGTTGCAGGACATGCAGCAGAATCCCATCGCTCCTCTGCAGAAGAACATATGAGAGCGTCTGCTTGCTCTTCTCTGGCTGGACGTAGGGGAGAGTCTGCTTGCTCTTCTCTGGCTGGACGTCGGGGAGAGTCTGTTTGCTCTTCTCTGGCTGGACGTAGGGGAGAGTCTGTTTGCTCTTCTCTGGCTGGACGTAGGGGAGAGTCTGCTTGCTCTTCTCTGGCTGGACGTAGGGGAGAGTCTGTTTGCTCTTCTCTGGCTGGACGTAGGGGAGAGTCTGCTTGCTCTTCTCTGGCTGGACGTAGGGGAGAGTCTGTTTGCTCTTCTCTGGCTGGACGTAGGGGAGAGTCTGTTTGCTCTTCTCTGGCTGGACGTAGGGGAGAGTCTGTTTGCTCTCCTCTGGCTGGACGTAGGGGAGAGTCCGCTTGCTCTTCTCTGGCTGGACGTAGGGGAGAGTCTGCTTGCTCTTCTCTAGCTGGACGTAGGGGAGAGTCTGCTTGCTCTTCTCTGGCTGGACGTAGGGGAGAGTCTGTTTGCTCTTCTCTGGCTGGACGTAGGGGAGAGTCTGTTTGCTCTTCCCTGGCTGGACGTAGGGGAGAGTCTGCTTGCTCTTCAGAAGTTTGCTGGACCTTCACTTGAAGGTCATGATTTTCCTCTTTCAAACAGCTTTTTAAATCATGAAGATTTCCCAGGATTTCCCACTGAGCACTGCTCCTTTTCTTCTTTTGTGTTCTCACTGCATATAGAAGACTCTGAACTTCACCGTTCAGACTGTCACTCTTTGTGGGGTCCTGGTCCTTCCTTGATTCAAGGTGGGCCAACTCAGCAGTGAAGGTCTCTGTCTCCTGAGATGCAGTAGAAACTCGTCTCCTCAAACATCCATTTTCTGCCTCTCTGTCCTCACTCTGGGATCTCAGCTGTTCAAGAGTCGTCTTCTTCTCAGTGAGTTCTTCTCTCATTTTGTTCTTCTCTGCCTGGATGGAGTTGAGCTCACACTTGAGGTCACACTTCTCCTTGTAAACCATCTTCACCTCAAGCTGAAGATTGTGGACTTGTGTGTTCAGGTCTCTGATCTGAGTCTGGTTCTCCTCCCTCACAGATTCAAGGTTGCCCACCATGGCAGACATGTTCTCTACCAGCTGATATGCAATGATCTTCTCTTGTCCAAGACTAGAAACCTGTCCCCACAAATTCTGGTTTTCTGTCCATCTCTTGTCACACAGAGACTGAAGCTGATCAAGTGCACTTTTCTTCTCAGTCAGGTCTTCCTCAAGACATTTCATCTCCACCAGTTCTCTCTCCCTCAGAGACTGAACCTGGGTCAGCTCTTTTCTGAGCACATTGTTCTCTCCATCAACCTTCCTCCCCTCACACTGAAGACTGTGGACTGTTACGTTCAGATCTTCTATCTGAGTCTGGTTCTTGTCCTGGACCGTTTGGAGGTTGGCCACCACAGCAGTGAGGTTCTGTAGCTCCTGGATTGCTCTTTTATTCTCACGTTCAAGAGTAGAAACTTGTTCCCTCAAGTTCTGGTTTTCTGCCTGTGTGTTGTCACTCAGAGACTGAAGCTGCTCAAGGGCAGCTTTCTTCTCAGTCAGGTCCTCCTGCTCTGTCAGCCTGAGAGATGGAGGAGCAGGATCACATTGACCAGGATCATTCAGTGGATAAATACAGCTCCTACTGAGATCCACCAGATCTCTGAATGCTCCAACTACACAATCCAATGGAGTCATAGCCTTCTGTCCTGGGTTGATCTGAAGATCTTGAGCCAGACTAAATCTCCTGGAACTGTCAAGTGTTTAAAGACCAAAACTGCCCCATAAATGTGGAGTCTGGATTCTTTTCTATAATGTGATGGCAGTGACAGTCCTGCAGAGTGACATCACTGACATGACTGATGACTTCAGTCACATGACTGGATGACTTCAGTCACATGACTGGATGACAGTGTGGATGCCAATGTAGAGGTTGGGGAAATAGTCTCTGAGAATCCAGCTTGAACCCACGCCCTCCTTGTTCTTCAAAAACCCAAACAGCGACCATTAGTCTCCCTCCAATCCTGTACTTGGTTCAATGTTGCTGTTCCATTTTGCAGCAGCAGGTGTCGCTGTGATACCAGGTTCAGTTCAAGAGTCCCAACTCCAGCTCATGTTGGGGACCTCAGTGGCAGGTAAAATGGTGCTTCAGTGGATCATGTGATCAACTCATGTCTGTCCTCACTGCTCCACAGGTCTGTCAAATGTTCTGTAAAATAGTTGGACCCAGCAGAGCTGCTAGATTAGGAGTTGATGGAGTTGTTGCAGATACCAGGGTCCAAAGTCCAGCTTGAACCTGGTTTGTGCAGTTCTTTGTCAAGCTAGCAGCCATTCTTTTCACTGCCAAGCTAAAGTGACTTCTGTCAACAAAGGTCAACATACAAAAGGATATTTCTACTGGCAGTTCAAGATTTTGATCAAACTCCTTTTTCAGAGCTGGAACCTTCCTCTTGTGTCAGCTTCCTGTTCCCATCTCCATGGTAACGGTCAGTTTTGACCCACGTCTTCAATCAGCTGTCAAATAAAATAAAACAATTTTCTATCCTCCAAGTTGTTTCCATCTCTTGGTGACCTTGTCAGGCTTCCTTATCCATGGAAATATTGGTTTGAATATTTAGTTGTGGGCCTCTGGACCTTTTTTTAGTCACTAAATCTTCAATTTCAGTTAAAAAAAATGGCAAAATGAACCTCAAGAAAATCCTAGAAATAAACCAAAGGTTGTTGTGTTTGCTGACCGTTACTGAGGGTGTTAGAACACATCTCTGACATGGACTGGTTTGATTTAGTATTCATTTTAATATCATTAACTATTGGAACATCCATGGTGTTACGGGTCAGTTTAGACCCTCATATATTTACTTCAAGAAAAAGGCAAAAAAGTCTCTTTTTCAGCAACAGAACTTTAATACAAACACAAAATGAAAAGCAGAACAAGCCAGAACCCAAAATATGGATTTTCAAGGTCAACAAACAACAACCAGTCAAGCAAACCAAACCAACAGAAACCAGTTACTGGTTCAAAACCAGGAAAAAACAAAAACAGAGTAAGAGTCGTTTAAAGTTCAGATGCTTGTGTGTCACTTCTGTGTGTTCTTTCCAGAGATGTTCCTGCAGTTGAAGCACCATCCGTCCGTCCTGCTGTCTTGACTGCTTGGGCAGTCCTGACCCTCTTTCGTCTTGAACCAGGTCCTGAGGGGGTTGTGGCTGTGGCTGTTCTGGTTGGTGTTGAGGCAGGGCTGCTGAGGAGGACGCTGGTGTGGATGCTCTCTGTGTTGCTGATGGCATGGATGGAGTGCTGCTGAGCTCTGCAGCTGTCTGAGCAAGGCTGCAGCGTCTGGGTCTCGGGGCGTCCGTTCCCTTCCCTCAGTGTGTGGCTTGACCAGGGAACTTCCCGGCTCCTCCAGAAACATTCCCCTCTTGCTCTTCTTGGTTGAGCTCCACTCCTGGTGGATGTGGGTCCACAACACCAATGTTTCTATGCAGACTCATCAAGGATGCTGCAAAACACAAGAATCCACCCCAAGACTTTCTCTTCAACTGTGTTGAGGTCTTCATGGCTGGGATGATGCAGGTTCTCTTTCTTATTTTCTTCTTAAAAAAGTCAGTAGTTTCATGTTAAATAATTAATGTTTATTAAAAAAGTTGATCATCTTTTATTAATTACTGTATTCTGTTTTGATGTTCCAGTGTTAATTTGATGATCTAAACCTGATATTTAGACAATCAGAGAGTGAAAGTGTGGGCTGGCTGGGAGCAACTGCCTGCTTCAGAGTGGGAGGAGCCTCAGGACTTTCCAGTGAGAGCTGCAAACTTCCACCAGCGCCCAGTGCCAGCAGGTCTTCATGATGAAGCTGAGAAGAACACAACAACACCAGAGCACTGGAGAGGAGCACAACACTTCTTTGCTTCCTGGCCACTCTCATGTCTGTCTGTCCATCTGGAGCTGGGGGGAGGAGCTTCACATGTTTTTCTTTTTTAAAAAAGGGAATGACATGACTTCCTCTGTATGTTAGAATATGAACGACTAAAAATGTTCATCCCCAGTTCAAAGTTAGAATTAAATTTAAATTAGAAAACTCTTCCCTCTTCAATCCTGTCACTCAGTGTTGTAAACTGTTTCAAACAAATTCTACTGTTCAACAGTTCAAGTGTTTCTAATGAAGCTGAATGTTCTCCTCTACTTTCCTCAGTTGTGTTTCTTTCATGTCCTCCTGACATCAAAGACAGAATTCTAGCTACTGTCAAAGCCCTGATGACATCATTAGGAATTCTGACCTGTCCAGGGTGAACCCTGCCTCTTGTCCAATGTCACCTGGGATCGCCCCCCCGTGACCCTTAAAGGATAAGAACAGAAAGTGGATGGAGGGATGGACTCAACACTGAAATCAGCTGATCTGATCCACATTCTAATGTTTCCTGTCCCTCTTTAGGAGTCAATGAGAATAGTAGTGTATATAATAATGTATATCCAACCTTGTAGTATCTTTCCAAAGCTTTTAGTATTTCTTCCTGTTTCTACTTGTAGTTTTAGTGTCTGGATCTTTTCTTTTGATGTCCTGCTGTCTGCTCTTTGCTTTTGGAGCTTCCTTCAACAACTACCAGGCCTCCTGGGTACTGTAGGAAACATGGTCAAGTTCTTCTGACTTCTCCAGGAACGTCCTGCTCTCATTGGTCTGTCTTCATTTTGACTCCTCCCACTGCCACAATGACCAGCCTTTATACTCTTGGTGACTGGAGCCCTGGTTGCTGCAGGCCTCAACACCAGCCTGTGGTTGTGAGCAGGGCAGAACAGAACTGACAGTATCTCCCATGCAGGACCTGGGTCAGCGCCTGGTGCCAGCTGGGGCACCACTTTAACCTGGACCCCTAGAAGATCTTCTCCAGGAACTGGCCTTTTTCAATCGAAACAGCGTGAAACTTCAAGTAAAGAATTAAAATTATTTAATTCACAATGAGGCCTCTGTCATAAAACAAAGGAACAACTGACTACCTCACCATGACTTCACCCTGATAACCAGGAGGTAACCTGGTAGTCAGAGCAGTGGTGCTCAGGTCTGTGGACTCAGAGGAGGGTTCTTCTTTTGGTCACAGGTTTGAAGATATCAGTGAAAGAGAGAGGAGAGGCTGTGAGAGACCTGCCACACCTCTCCACCCCCACCCCCACCCCCGCCTCCTCCACCCTCCTCAGAGACTGGAACCTTAATCCAGCGCCTTAGACCGCTCGGCCACACTACCTCACTGAGCTGTTCTCTGAGTTGGTCTGCTAAAGGCATGTTGAAGAGGAAGTAACAATGATATCAAACTTATTCTGAAGGGGGACCCCTTTCCCCCCACGGTCACAGGAAGTGACAACAGCGCCGCTAGAAGCAGGAAAGAAATGGTAAAAGGACTCAGTTTGTACAGAGCCTTTCTACCTCAGCAGCACTCAAGGAGCTGAACAATGTCCTCTCATTCACACACACTCACACACTGATGCTGAAGGCTGCCATGCAAGGAGCCAACCTACTCATCAGAAGTATTTAGGGGTTCAGTCTCTCACTCAAGGACACTTTGACATGGTCACTGGAGAAAGTGAGGATCAAACCAGCCACCCTTTGGTTGCCAGACGGCCACGCTACTCCTGAGTCATGTGACCTGGATAAGATGGTGAACTACAGCTGATCGCCATGCTAGCAAACCTCTTTTGTTTGGTTTGGTTGTTGTTTAGTGACTGTGGATGAATACACAGGAGAAGTTGTGCATAAATTTGTGTTCCCTGTTCACTTGAATATCTGCAGGAGTGTGAGGTGGAAATACTACTTGGAGGAGAATGAGAGTTCAGTCTCAGCGCTATGACCTGTGCTGACACTAAAACATGTCAGCCCACAGAACAAAGATGGCAGTCCTCTGGGAGAGCAAGTACACCACTCATACATGAAGAAACCCTACAGGAAACAAATATGTTGCCAGATACTTTTACTCTGTTTTTGTTGTTTACCCAAGTACAGGATTGGAGGGAGACTGATGGTCGCTGTTTGGGTTTTTGGAAAACAAGGAGGCTGTGGGTTCAAGCTGGATTCTCAGAGACTATTTCCCCAACCTCTACATTGGCATCTACACTGTCATCCAGTCATGTGACTGAGGTCATCCAGTCATGTGACTGAAGTCATCCAGTCACGTGACTGAAGTCATCCAGTCATGTCAGTGATGTCACTTGGCAGGACTGTCATTGCCGTCTCATTCCAGAAAAGAATCCAGACTCCACCTGTGGCTCCATGATAACTGATGGACCTCTGGTTGGAGGCTGGACGATGATGTTTGGACTGGAAGGAAAACTCCTTGTCCAAATTCCATTGTGTTCAAGTTTAAAGTCCCACAATCAGAAGTAGCTGAATCTGACAGGTGGAGGTTTGGAACTACAAGATGGTGATGTTTCCTTGACTTGATGCTCTGACTGTCAGGGTGGATGACAGCTTCTTCTGCTGCTGCATCTGAGTGGCTATGATTGGAGGTTTTACCTCCCAAGGTTGTCTGGTTCCAGGGGAAATTTTAGAATTCCAGTCCCCAACCTGGGCTGTTCTGAAACTCTTCTCCTGAATCACTCCTGAGCTGCAGCAAGAACAAATACCAGTGCCAACCAGATCAACTTCATGGCTGCTAACAGCCTCAGACACTTGATTTCCATCAATCTGGTCCCGGCTCGGGCGCAGTATCTTTCTGTGTGAGTCTCCATGTTCTCCCCGTGCCTGCATGGGTTCTCTCCGGGTACTCCAGCTTCCTACCACAGTCGAAAGACATCAAGAGGGGACGAGGCTGATTGATTCTCTAAATTGACCGTAGGTGTGAATGTGAGTGTGAATGGTTGTTCGTCTCTGTATGTTGGCCCTGCGATGGACTGGTGACCTGTCTAGGGTGAACCCCACCTCTTGCCCGTAGATGCTGGGATAGGCTCCAGCCCCCCCGCGACCCTTACTAGTAAGGAGTAAACGGAAGACGACGACAACGATCACACAATGAAAGCTGCCTCAGCTGGTTTAAGAGAGAGAACAAGCTAAGAGATCTGAAACCAGTAAAATATGCTTTTCTGTGTGCAAACTAGTGAGGGGCATGGAAGGATATTTTACCACCAATACAGAACCCAGACTTTAGTCATGTGATGAGATGGTGACTCTGATTATGAAGTTAATGGACAAAATGTGACTTGAAAGAAAACACATTAAAAAATACGAACTAAACTAAATAAATGAATAAAGAAGCAGCACAAATAACGTTTTCTTCTGCACAAATTTACTGGTATGAGACTGCATTTTTGGTTAATGAGTAGATGAAAGAGTGTCACATATATATTATATACATGTGAGACATGCACGTGGCTTTGGACAAATGCTCAATGAAACTGTAGGATTGTAGAATTATTTAAACGTTCCAAGTGGACTGTTTCAGGTTTCTAGAAGACGCTTCAGCTCTCATCCAAGAGGTGTCTTCAGTTTTCTTCACTGATGGGAGGATTTATGGCTCTAAGGGGGCGGGACCTTCTCCAGAGGTGATTGACACATGTGAGCTCTGGGTGTCAGAGTTGTTTTGGTCAGGTTGTGAAAGGGAAGTTGACTCAACTGGTATCTGTGTCAGTTAAAAGCCTCACAGCAATTCCATAATCTAGGGGTAGAAACCAAAGTCTCCTGCAACGAGGATGGGATTGGAACCCACGCCTGCAGAGCTCAATGGATCAGCAGTCCATCACCTTAACCACTCGGCCACCTCGTCTCCTGACCACCATGAGGTGCTGCTTTCTCTGAGCCTTTTAAACAGTGAACTCTTTGGAGCCCAGTTGTCAGAAATGGACCCAGCAGGAGCCACTGAACACAACTCTGACATCATCAGGCTTCTTCCCAGCAGCTTGGTGCTCCAGAAGGAAGAATCCAGACCATCGCTACATCATCAGAGTGAACACCAGCTGATGTTGACCAGTTTAACAAGCCTTTGACTGCTAAATGACATCCAAGCTCAGATTCTCTTGTACTGGTAGAACAAGTCAATGTTGAAGAAGATGAGAGCACCAGTCTCTTTCATCAAGGAAACAAGCCTCCTATCACTGTCCTATGCAGAGTTTCTTTAAAAAAAAGTGAGACAACCTCAAGATTTTCTGTTTCCTCTTGTAGGATTTTGCCACAGAGAATCAGAGACAATCAAAAGCGTGTTGGACTTTAACGTTGCAGGACTGAACAAGTCATGACATCATCAGTTTTACCTTCACAGGTGCTCAATTTACTTTACTTTCAATTTTACAGAGGTAGAAGCTGAAATCAAAGCTGTCTGTCCAAAGAAGTGAAAGCTTCCCAGGTTGTGATGTTCTGGTCTACAGACTCTGTCTTGTATGGAGCTTCAGTCTTTAATGAAAAGACTCCTCCATTAATAACATCGCTGTGCCTCTGCAGTGAATCAGTCACTCCATCCATTTTCTGTACCACTGATTTGTTAAAGGTTATGGGGGGGTGACATTTGGTGAGAGCAGGGTTCACCCTGAACAGGTCACCAGTCCTCAGGTCCACTGAACAGGTCCCCCATGTGGGATGATGGTGTTGAAGGCAGAGGAGAAGTCCAGGAAGAGAAGGTGGACATAGGAGTTCCTGCTCTCCAGATGGGTGAGGGCTGTGTGGACCACTGGTGAAATGGCGTCATCAGTGGAGCGGTGTTGCCTGTAGGCGTACTGGTGGGGGTCCACAGAGACGTCGATGGAGGCCTCTATGTGGGCCTTGACCAGCCTCTCCAAGTACTTCATGACTACTGGGGTGAGTGCAATGGGTCGGTAGTCATTTAGGCCT
Source organism: Aulostomus chinensis (assembly GCF_037954235.1). Classification (NCBI taxonomy): domain Eukaryota; kingdom Metazoa; phylum Chordata; class Actinopteri; order Syngnathiformes; family Aulostomidae; genus Aulostomus; species Aulostomus chinensis. Next base: position 39,924,337 of record NC_141320.1, read on the forward strand.
GTCACTGTGGAGCACTTGGGGACAGGGACAATAGTGGCAGTCTTTAGGCAGGTGGGGACAGGTGACAGCGCCAGTGAGGTGTTGAAGGACCGCGAGACTGTTGATGTTTTTAAAAGGAGGCTCAAGACTCCCCTTTTTAGCTTAGCTTTTAACTGACTTAGTCTCTCTTATCCTTTCATTTTATCACAATATCTTATTGTTACTTTAGTCTTTTAATTATTTTATTCTACTTTTTTATTAGTTCTTAAAACTTTTAGATTTTATATATATTTTATGTCATTCTGATACTTTAATATCATTGTAATTTCTGTTCTTTCCTACTCTACCTTCTTTGAGTCTTTTAGTTTTTAGCTCCAGTGTGTCCTGGTGGGGGCCCTCCACACTGGGAGGGGCGTCGTCCTTGGGATCGTCCAGGCCCGGAGAGCTGGGGGGCTCTGCATTATATGTGGAGTGTACCCGGTCTGTCCGGGTCGGGGGGTCTGGGTGGCGGCGCTCCCTGTGGTTGTGGGCTGTGGCACCTCCTGGTGAGGATGGCCCCCATAGGTGGTCTTTCCTCACTAGGATTTTCAGTGCCCTGCCATGTTCCTACTGACAGTCAGTGTGTGTATGTGTGTATGCGTGTGTGTATTTGTGTGTGTGGGGGGGGTGGTGTGTGCATGTATGAGGTCATGTGGGTTGGGAAGGCCGGGTTCTTAACATGTATTTATTGTATTGTTTTATATTTTATTGAATGTTGCCTGTTTTCTCTCAGTTCTGTGAAGCACTTTGTGTTGCAGTCTCTGGATGAAAAGTGCTGTACAAATATAAATAAAGTAAACTAAAGCAGACGGACGACTCGAGAATGAGAGAGGAAAGAGTAAACAAAGCAGACTCTTTTGAGGTCTTCTCCTTGGTCCCTTCATTTTTTGAGAAGACACTGGACTCAACTGCTGTCCATGATTCTGGATTGTGTTGATTGCGTTGTGAACAAGGATTTGGCCAGGTTTTGTAGGCGGGATCACTGGTGTGCAAACACACCTGACGCTGTGGAGAAAAGATGGCGAGCCACCCACAGGAGAGAGAGAGTCGGAGTGGAAAATGGCGCTGCAAACCTCACCCACCCAGGTGACACTGACCCTGACGGTGGGATTGTGGTAGGACAGAACTGACAGGTTTCACAGAGACACCTTGAATTTCTTTTGGACTGATAACGGACTGAACGAAAAGACTGGTGATGAACGGGAGAGACTCTGATCATTGATTTGTGAGATTGAGTTGTAAATTGAAATACTTTGGCCCTGAGTTTTATTTTTATGACTTTGTTTTGTTCACGTTTCCTGATTGTGTGCCAAATCGGTGTTCCATGAGTGGGTTGTTGAAAGGGAGTTCAAGCTTGGATAGAGCCGGTGAAACAACCCAACAGGAAGAGGGAACGTAGAACTAAAACTCATCAATAGGCTGAACCAAGATCAAATGAGAACCTAGACTGAGGAAACTCAAATAGACACCGTGAAGTAAACAAACAATCATAGAAATCCAGCCACCAAATTAAACCTCAACTCAAATAAGTCGGGTTAACTTCAAATAAGACTCAAAAGAGGTCAATAACCTGATTCTCCTGAGGTTTGGTTTCTGTCTGTTGGTTGGAGGGAGACTCCTTTATTGAATGTGTGTGGATGTAAAGGGTTTGGAACCAATAGTTTTTGTTTTTCTGACATTTTCTGTCTATAAAGAAGTCGGCAGTTTTATTCACTGACTAGTCTGTGGTCTGTTATTCTTACATTAGAATCAACCACTCACATGAGCCTAAAATCTCTGGTCCTCCACCTGAAGTGAGCCACATGGGAACTTTGACCCTCATCAACCATGCAGGGAGGAGTTCTCAGAGTTTGATTGTGCTGATGAATCATCAGAACTCTCCATCACGCCGTGACGAGGACATCTCAGTGTCAAATCTGTCATTTCCTGCTGCCAGTAGGTGGTGCTGTGGTCACTGCTGACCTGTAGATGTGTTCAGACTGGGATGTTGATCAAACCTGGAAGTTTCAAACAGATCTGACAGGTGGAGAGGATTCAGAAGAGTTGAAGCTTCATTTTAGTTGGAGCCTGAAAATGAGGTGAGACTGAGGGCTCCCAGGAGTTGCAGGTAGGTGCTGCCCCCTAGTGACCCAGTGGAGAACAACATGTAATGACATGAATGTTCTCCATTTTTCCAGTTCTTGACTTCATTCATCCTCAAACTTCTTCCAGCTGGAAGAGAGTGAGATCATTTAAAGTAGAGAGTCAATAATCAGCATCTCATCACTCATTTGTTCTCTGGTGGTGACCTCACGACTCAGCAGTGTGACATCACACATTTCGCTGATGTCATCCTCAAGTGTGTCACTCAGTTCATGCAGCCTTCATTGTTTTATTTTATTATTTCCTTTCACTTTGATCTTCACAAAGACAAAGTGCGTCTGATGGAGGCACCACTGACAGAGTGGAATGTTTCCATGTCGCCATGACAACGTGAGGCCCCTCACCTCCTCTGTTCCTTCTGAGTCGGCGTCAGAAGAGCAAGATGGCTGCTTCTCCATCTGGGTGGATGAGCAGCTCCTCCCATCTCAGGCAGACGCTCCCTGGCTGCATGTCAGCAGCTCCTCAAAGCTCCTTCTGGTTTCTTTGCTCTCCTGATGCTGCGCTGGTGGATTTGTCCACCTCTCATTCTCCAGGGTTCTCAGCCTCATGTTCTCTCCCTCCTGTTCCAGCTCCTCCAAGTTTCCAGTGGAAGTTTGGCTTTTGTTTGCTACTTTGTCTTTTCTCCTCTGTTGGTGCTTTGAGTTCCTTTGTTGTTCTTTGTCTTTTCATCATTCAAGCCTCCTTTTGTTGAACGCTCCTCTCCCCCGTCTGTATTTGGGTCCTGTTCTCCTCCACTTTGGCCAAGAAGGCGGCCCAACAAGAGTCACCAGTGATGTCACAGCTCCTGGGTGCCCCGCCCCTTCATCTGGTGCAGGTTGTGTGATGTCACTGAATCCCACTCAGACCAGACCAGTCAGAGATCAGTGTGTTTGTGTCAGTGATGTCATCGCCGCTGACATCACAGCCCTCCATCCACACACGCCAGACTGAGGTGGAGGAGGTGATGTTGGGGTTTTCAAGGTCTTCGTCATGAGTGGGAGGGGCTGAGCTGGTGAATGATCAGCTGACCAGGTCTGGGCTCAGTTCAGATGTTGAGCCACTGCTGACTGCCATTTGCCTGAGGAAGACCCAACGTTCCCCTCAAGAAATGGAGGGCAGTTTTTAGTGCAGCCTTCATTCTGGTTGGAGTTTTCCTTTCCTTTGCCCTGCACCTCTCTGGTGGGGAGGTGCTCCCTGTTCACGAGGACTCAGTGGAGAAGACTGGACCAGGACCTTCACTGGTTCAAGGAGCACCGAGGCAAAGGGAGGCCCAGACCAGCAGCCAGGGTGACCAGTTTGAAAAGCTGCTCCTCTTCCATGCTGACTTGTTGGTGTCTCCTCTTTTATTCCTGAGTGATTTTAATCTCAGCTCTCTGAACCTGAATGGAGCAGAACCAGGAAATCATTGCAGGAAATCATGGAGGAGAAATGAATGAATGAGACTTCCAGTCAAACTGAGACAAACGTCCAGGTTTGGTCATCAAAGATATCTGACATTCATCAGTAGACTGACAAAGATGCTCATTATTATTGCAGCAGATTAAACTAGAGAATAAAGAGGGTCTCACTTTGGAAAAAAATATTGCAGTATATTTTTGTTTTATCAGAGAGGCTTTAATGTCTGTCTTTGATATCTAAACTCTGACTCTGATGTCATTGGTGGTGACTGAATTCTACCCCCTGACAGACTGAAGGCTCATATTGGTGATGCAGGTAGGTGCTGCCCCCTAGTGACCCAATGGAGAACGACATGTAATGACATGAAGATTCTACATTTTTCCACTTGTGAGATAAAAATACCTCACAGCAAGAAGGTTCAGGGTTCCAGTCCCGGCTGGAGCACAGGATCTTTCTGTGTGAGTCTGCATGTTCTCCTGTTCCTGTGTGGGTTCTCTCTGGTACTCCAGCTTCCTCCACAGTCCAAAGACATCAAGAGGGGACGAGGCTGATTGATACTCTAAATTGACTGTAGGTGTGACTGTGAGAGTGAATGGTTGTCTGTCTCTATGTGTTGGTCCTGTGATGGACTGCTGACCTGTCCAGGGTGAACCCCGCCTCTCACCTGTAGACTCTGCGATAGGCTCCACCCCCATGACCCTTAACAGGAATAAGTGGAAGACAATGGATGGATGGATGTTGGAAACGACTGCAATACAGTCTATAAATATTCTAGTTCCATACATGGGAACCTGGTTCTCCTGCTCTTTAACATCCTCCAATAGGAATGGACCGTCTATGACAAAGTATCAATAAATCTATCAAGGAGGAAGAAGAATTCTGATCAAAGAATTGAAGTCAATCTGGAGATCAGTTGATCTCTGGAAGGAGGAGGAGGAGGCATCCTGTGCTTTTATCTCTCTGTTCATGTTTCCTGCTGAGTGTGTGTGTGTGTGTGTGTGTGTGTGTGTGTGTGTGTGTGTGTGTGTGTGTGTGTCCCAGCTGCAGCAGTCAGTTCAGGTTCCTTCAGTGTGACTGAGGGAGGTTTCTGTCCGATGGTTTCTCCCAGTGTGAACACAGCCTGACTGCTGATGCTGTGCCGACTCTGACAGTGGTTCAGTTTTTCTCAGTGGCTTTGTTGCTGCTCTCAGATCAGAATGAAAGTTCTCTCAACTCGGAGTTCAGCCTCCACAACATCGAGTCACTTGTTTCTCCTTCCTTTGATCAAATAGCGAACGCTTTTGGACGAGGAGGGAGGAAACCACGGCGTTTCACTGCTTTACATTTAGAATCTTACGCCAAGCCGGAGAAGGAGGTCCTGAATCAGTCACGTGGTCACTGCCGGCTCACGAGGCTTTGGACGTCACCACATACGTCATCAATACGCGCTTCACAGAACGAGACGAAGACGCGGGACGTTTTCAAACAACAAGGAAAGAAGGAGAAGTCCGTGAACCCCCGGCCTCGGTCTTTGTCTCCTGAAGGCTGAGTGGCGCCGGTAGAACCTCAACATGTGCGCCGCGCAGCTGCTGCGGGTGTCGGTCCAGGAGCGGATCCTCGCCGCCGCTGAAGACTTCCTGCTGCAGCTGGGAGAAGGAGACTCAGCGGCTGGAGTCCCGGTGCTGAGAGCGCTGCTCACCGAGCGGCTGGCGGCGGCCGCGGAGCAGATCGTGGCTCTGCTGGAGGAAACCGTGGCGGAGTACGAGCGGGAGAACCGCCGGCAGAGGTTGCTGCTCGATGCCGTGCTGAAGCCCCGAGTCAGGCTGGACAGAGCAGGTGAGTCCCCGCAGGGACCTGCTGCATTGTTCCCAACATAAAGGGAGGTTTTAGTAGCTCAGAAACAAAGTCTAGGAATTCTAGCTGGAGCTTCATCAGACCAAGTGGTCCAGACCAGCTGGAAAAACCCCTGAGACAAAGTCAAAGAGCAGGCAGCACAATGTTGGTGGGACTCAGTCAGCACACACACACACACACACACACACACACACACACACACACACACACACACACACACACACACGTGTCAGCAGTCTCTCTGTCTCCAGCAAGTCACATGATATCCAAATGAGTCCCGTCAGAATGAACCAATGTTACAGTCGATTTAGGGGACAAAATCCAAAGGCAAACCTCCTGCAGACACCAGTGAAGCTCTGTTGTTTCATTTCAATGCAGTTTCAGTCCAGATCAGTGAGTCCAGAGCTGCTAGCTTGACAGCTAAACATGAGCATCACAACACTCAGCAGAACCATAGCTTTTCTTTAATCTCTTCTTTTTAATCCTCCCTTTTCTTTCTCACCTGTCTTCATTCTTTTTGACAGTTTTTCCACACTATCATCACGTTCAAGTCAAGTCAATTTTATTTGTTTGAACCAAATCACAACAAAGTTCTCTCATGACTCTTTACTAGTAGAGCAGGTCTCGAACCAAACTCCTTCAATGAACCTCCACCCAACAATTCTCCACCAGCAGCACATCCTGCAACAGTGGTGATGAAAACCTTCCTTTTAACAGGCAGGAACGTCGAGCAGATCCAGGATCAGTGGGGATGGCCTTCTGCTTTGACTGGTTAGGGGGAAAGAGAGCAGGAGAGCAGGGCAGAGACAAAGACAGAGAATGGAGGAAGACAGATATGCAGAAGGAAAGAGAGGGACAGAGATAAAGAGAGAGAGAAAGGAAGAGACTGATGGACAGACGGGGACGTGAGCAGGTGGAGCTACGGGTGGCAGCTTGAGCCTCTTCAGGTCTGCAGCCTCCTCAGCAGCACCAGGATCTGGGATGAGGGGAGAAGAGGAGTTAGTTATGTGTGTGATTTATGTATGACACATATAGGAGGACAGAGAGGAGGAGAGAGAAGCCCAGTGCCCAGTTCTGTGTTGAGGGAATGCGTTGCTCTGCAGCTCACCTCCAAGCTGCTAGGGGGTGTGGCTGTGTCTTTCTATGGTTTCGGGGGCTCTTGTCAGATTCCAAAACAAAACTATTTCCAACAGAAAGTCCAGTGCTTCTCTTTGAACGACTTTGTTTTCATGAATCAAACTTAAAACCTTGAACATGAAAAACACGACTTGTGGCCATTTTCTTCCGGAGACGCACATTTTGTCGTGGAGGTTCTTCCACCTCTAAATGCATTCGGCGACTCCTCTGAACGGACCAATCACAGTCCTTGATGTTCACGTCACGACGTGTCGACACAATGAATAGTCAGGACATTTTGGAGGTGCACGTCTGCTGCGGCGTAGGGTCCATGTAGGTCTGCGTCGACAGTGTAGGTACGGCGTTGATGCCATGCAGAAGCATAAACCAGGTTGAAGCCTACAGCAAAATATCGAAGGGCCGGTTTAAGCTGTCCTAACTATAAGTTTGATCAAAAAGGAAGGTCTTGGGGGGGGGGGGGCATCCCGGACTCAAACCGTTCCACAGGAGGGGAGCCTGATAGCTGAAGGCTCTGGCTCCCATTCTACTTTTAGAACTCTAGGAACCACCAGTAACCCTCCATCCTGGGAGCGAAGGGTTCTAGCTGGATAATAGGGGACTAGGACTGCTTCACTCAGCCTTGCCGTGTCGTGTGTGTGTGTCAGGCTGGCCCAGGATGCTGTGCATGTTGCTTCTTTTTTGACATTAAGATGTAGGCTGACACGGATATTATAAAGGCCTACTTAAAAAAAGAAAGATTTTTCTTGGCGACCTTGGGTTGGACTGGCCGTTCAAGAATTGTCCATTTGTCCCATTATAGACACTAACATTCCAACGAGTGAATGTGATTATGAATGGACAAAGGCATTCAGCAGAGGGGACCTATGACCTTTGACCTGGGTGACACAACGTTGATCCAAGCATCTGAAGCCAGCGTTTCTGTTCCCAGTTTGCTGACTGGTCGTCAGTAGCAGGACGTCTCTTTTCATTGAGTTGATTTCTGTTTCTGTCTGTTGCTCCGCTGTTTCAGAGTCAAATGAAGAGATTTCTGATGTTGCTGTTTGTGTCCTGCAGATGTGGAGCAGCTGCTGGTGATTAAAGAAGAGGTTCCCCCTGAGCTGCAGGACCCAGAGCCCCCCCACATTAAAGAGGAGTGGGAGGAGCTCTGGACCAGTGAGGAGGGAGCGCAGCTTCAAGGGCAGGAGGAGGCTGATATCACCACGTTCCCCTTCACTCTGGTCCCTGTGAAGAGTGAAGGGGACGAAGAGAAACCTCAGTTCCCACAGCTTCATCAGAGTCTAACTGAGGAGAACTTGAAAGAAGAGTCTCTGAGCAGGAGCCCAATTCATCCTCTGAAAACAGAAGCTGATGGAGAAGAGAGTGGAGGACCAGAACCAGAACCAGCCAGCAAGGTAGATCCAGATACACTTGTACAACCTAAGACTGAAGACCAGATGTCAGACTCTTCTGAAGCTGAGACTGAAGTCAGTGAGGATGATTGGGTCAGACCTGATAACACGGCCACCTCTGAGCACAAGGAACCCTTTGGCTCAAGGAGGAATTTGCTTCAGAAACTGAGCCCAGGACAGGAAGTGAGTCATTGCAGCTCAAAAGAGCAAAAACTAAAAACTGGAAGAGAATCAGAAATCATCAGGAACGTGACCTTTGGTCCTTCTGAATCTGAGACAGAAGTCAGTGAGGATGAGCGTCCATTTAGGTGCTCAACATGCAGTAAAGGTTTTCGTTACAGAAGTAGTTTGGATACTCACATGAGAACACACTCTGGTGTGAAACCATTCCCATGCTCAGTGTGTGGCAAAAGATTCTCAGAAAAGCGACATCTTAAAACGCACATGAGAACACATACTGGAGAAAAACCATTCCCCTGCTCAGTTTGCGGCAAAAGATTTTCTGTAAAGGGATGTCTGAATAGACACATGAGAACACATACTGGAGTGAAACCATTCCCATGCCCAGTTTGTGGTAAAAGATTCTCAACGGGGAATCTGAAATCACACATGAGAACACACACTTTGGAGAAACCATTCCCCTGCTCAGTTTGTGGCAGAACGTTTTCAGAAAAGGGATGTCTGAAAAGACACATGAGAACACACACTGGAGAGAAACCTTTTCCATGCTTACTTTGTATCAAAAAATTTTCAGAAAAGGGATGTCTGAAAAGACACATGAGAACGCACACTGGGGAGAAACCATTCCCCTGCTCTGTTTGTGGCATAAAATTTTCAGATAAGGCATGTGTGAAAAGACACATGAGAACACATACTGGGGAGAAACCATTCCCTTGCTCAGTTTGTGGCACAAGATTCTCAGTGAAGGCACATCTAGAATCACACATGAGAGCACACACTGGGGAGAAACCATTCCCCTGCTCAGTGTGTAGTAAAAGATTCTCAGAAAAGGGACATCTGAAAAGACACATGAGAATGCACACTGGGGAGAAACCATTCCCCTGCTCAGTTTGTTGCAAAAGATTTTCAGAAAGGGGATGTCTGAAAAGACACATGAAAGTGCACACTGGGGAGAAACCATTCCCTTGCTCAGTATGTCATAAAAGATTCCCAGAAAAGGGACATCTGAAAAGACATATGAAAATGCACACTGGGGAGAAACCATTCCCCTGCACTGTGTGTGGCAAAAGATTCTCAGAAAAGGGATGTCTGAAAAGACACACGAGAATGCACACTGAGGAGAACCCTTCCCCTGCTCAGTTTGTGGTAAAAAATTCTCAGAATAGGGACATCTGAAAAGTCACATGAGAACCCACACTGGGGAGAAACCATTTCTCACGACTTGGCTCTGAAGCAATGGCAAAACAGTGGGAGATGTGGGTAGGAAGCCAAATAATGTTTTTTTAACCAAGAAAACAACAACAAAACAAAATAGAACAAAAAGAGCCATGGGATTTGACAGGCAATGGAGTCAATGTTATGGTTGCATGAGTGTAAGGGAGCTGTAAGGAAGAGATGTTGGCTGCTGAAAATGAAAGTGACAATGGATGAGGAGGAAGAGCGGCTCCTGGCCGGCAAGGCGGGTTCTTTATGAAGAGAGCAACTAACCAACTAGGAGGAATGAACAGCTCCCCACTCTCCAGCTCCCTGCTGCAACACAAGAAACATCATGAAAGACATCAGCCAAGGGACCATCACACCCCCCTACAAGAACAGGGTCCTGAAGGGAATCCCGCTACCAAAATACCATGAATGTAATTTTTCTTGAATCCCAAAATGATAATTCACTAAACCTCTAAAAACCATATACGTCCCCCATTGGACTGCTCGGATAAGGTCAAACTATCAGGAGGGGAACCAGTGGCCTGCTCCGGTGGTCCAGCATCTCTTGTTGCAATTTAAGAGGCTAGGAAAAGACAAGAGGAGAACCAGAGAGAGGAAAACCGGTCACAATCAAATACCACACTGAGGAACTCTAGACAACACGTCCACCACCACTTTGTTGGTCCCCTTCACATAGCGAATATCCAGTATGACTGCAGGAACAGAGACCACCTGACTGGTCTCTGGTTGGGACACTGCAACGAATGAAGGAAGGTGAGTGGATTATGGTCAGTGGAGACAACGTGTCTACATGGAGAACAATGATGAGAACACACAGCTGAGAGACATCAGTCTTGCTGAGTTAGTTAACAAAGCTCCTCAGGTCAGGAAAACTTGAGACGACGCAACAGAGAAACTTCCTTTGTCCATCCTGTGTTGTGTGACTGAAGCTGAGGAGAAACTGAAACTAATCATGGTGGTGGAGGCCAGACATGAAGGTTGTGGGTGTAAAGAGTTTTTGAAAGCAGAAGGGAAAACACATCAGGAAAGAGACAGGATGAAGCTGAAATCATGGAGCCACCATTGGACAGGAGGGTGTGAGGGCTGATCTGATTTCTCTGAGGTCACCATCAAAGATCCACTTGGCACCAAGTACTGATCTTTATATTGATGTATTGATCCCTGATCAAACACTGAATTGTCTTTGAGATGTGTGAAAATAAATGAGTGGGCGGAGTCTCTGATATCAGTGATGTCATCCAGCTGATGGAGAAATATGTGACATCAGCTGGAGCCTCTGGTGAAGTACCTTTAGTAGTAGTACACATGCAGTATACGCTCAGTACCGGCTCCTACACAGACACAGCGAGCGCTGCTTTAACAAATACATGGTTCCTATGGGAGGGATTGGTTGGATTTCCGGTGTATCAGGACCAGGACTGAAGTTGGTCCCTGACCGTCCTGGAGGGGCGGCTGTAACACAGGATGAGTTTTCACAGTGAAGGTCTTCTTCTTCTACAGCTGAATTAAAGTGTAAACAGCCGTCTACACACCTTTAACTGTCCTTATAAACTTGTCTTTTAATAAACTTTCTGTTCTCTTTTAAAGTTGTCAGTGCTTTTGTTGACATGCAGAGGCTCTACTTGATCACCACCCTGGTGTTTGACTATTTGGAGTGGATGTTCTTGTTATGATTTGTCTGTTTATCTGCTGCCCCCACGACCTGCGGTGGGAGCTAATTAGCAGTATGCACCAAAACCTAGTTAGACATGGATGCTCTCAAACCAAATCCCTGCCATCGTTCGAAATAATAAAAACACAAGAACACATCTGAGGTTCCTTTTTAGCTGGAATGTTCCTTTCAGAGCTTTAAGACTGAGGAGAAGGATTTTAAACTCTGTTCTGGATTGGTGATGTGGTCTCTCCTCCTAGTTCCTGTCCATGCACTTCTTCCTCCACTTCAAGACTGCAGCTGCTTTCTGGAGCAGCTGCAGTCTTGAAGTGGAGGTTCACTTTTCTGGACCTTTGGCCTTCCCAGCTCACCAGGGTGCTCCCAGCAACTGGAGACAGTTCTGGACCCATTGGGTCTGGTCCTGCTGACGCTATCTGCAATGCTCGTGCTAGCGCGAGTGGATAGGCCTGCCATTTAAATACCATCTTACTCACTCCACAGCAAATTCCAGGCGACTGAAATAAAACTCCAGAATATCAATTTAAAGTGTTTGTTGATAGAATCATTCTGGGGAGGAAACTTTTAGTACATCGCGGTTCTTTTTGAGGGACAAACCTCAGATTTCAGGTGTAATTTTACCTCTCCTCTAGTCGGTAGAAGTGGGCTCACGTTACAGCTTCAGAGGACTGTTATGCTACTGACTGAATGTATTCCTCAGCCATTGATGAGTCGGCCGATATTTATCTATAATATATATTTATATATCCAGTGACTTCTACCAGTGCTGTCTCTGTGCTGGGCTCTAAAACCCTCAAATCAACTCTTGTTATGGAGGAAGTCACTCAGCTGATTAGCAGCTGCTTTCTCCAGGATTTTAGAGAGGAGGGGAGGTCAGCTATCAGTCCATAGTTGGCTAGAACCTCAGGGTATCCACAGCTTCCCTGACCAGGACTTGAACCCTAGGCTGTGGCAGTGTGAGCACCAATTCTAGCCACTAGACCATCAGGGACCACACTGACCAGAGTTTGTCCTTGCAGGAGTCAGTGACTTAATAGAGTCTAACAAAGGGTTGAACCTGAATGAGACAGTTTCCCTTCAACGTGGGGCCATGGCAGAGTGAACCAAGAACACTACAATGGGGGTGAGAGTGGAGCCATGATGGACTCACAGTTCATCACCTCCACCATCATGTGGACCACCTGATCACCTCTCCCTCAACCTCTAAATAACTCATTCCCTGACCGGGAATCGAACCCGGGCCGCGGCGGTGAGAGCGCCGAATCCTAACCACTAGACCATCAGGGACCACACTGAGCTCTCCAACAACAGAGACTATAAACAATGACTCAAGAACACAGGACTCTGTGGTCTCAGCTTGAGATGCAGAGGGTCCACCAAGACCACCAGACACCTCAGCCCCCTAAAGACAGTCCACCCCCAGGATCCTGTCCCCCTCTGCTCCAACTCAGCCCTCCATTCATAACGTGACTTTGTCTCAGTCTCTTCACAATGCCAGTCACTGAAACACTGACAATGTGATGGGGGCTTCCTGTCTTTACTGCATTTTTTTCAAGGCTCACAACTGCTACTTCCTACAGTCGTCTCTACTGTGTACTTGTACTACCAGTTGTTATGAGCAACTGTGGATTTCTAAATATTCCAGTCCTCAGTTTGCAACTGTATAGTGATGATGGGTCAGTTTAGAGCTGTCAATCAATGTTAATAATTGATCTTAACATCTGAAGATTATTTTAGGAACACAAATACTTTTACTTCATTCTGAGGATGAGCAGACGTTCAATATAATTCTCATTTCCTGGTCAAAGACTCCTGCTAGTCAGAGAGGATCTGGGCTGGATTGGAAAGCTTCAGAGAGGAAAACCTTCACTCTGGACTGGACTGAGAACGGAGCAGCCTCAGCTTCCTGGAGCCTTACTTGCCTCTGTGGTCTAAGGCTGTGTGGGCTGACATCACAGTGAAACTACTGAGATCACAGAGCCTTTGAGATCACAGGCTGACTTCCTTTTTATCCCTAAAATGAAGGAGAAAAATGTTGTGTCTGTGTTTGTGTTGCTGCATCAGTTAAACAGTGACTCTGACAGAGGGGATGTAGCTCAGTGGTAGAGGGCATGCTTCGCATGTATGAGGCCCCGGGTTCAATCCCCGGCATCTCCAGCTGGTCCTTTGGAGCCTTCATCTTACCAGCTAAATTGATCCATAAATGTGACAACAGTTGATAACAAACTACCAGAAGAGAAACCAGTCTGTTGCATATCAAAGTATTTGTAGCTGGGTCAGTGTGACTGTGAGCCTTCATAGCCAGCATG